>NC_087200.1:219251089-219286089 GCF_015104395.2 Macrobrachium nipponense
GTAGCCCGCAGTTTATTGACGCTGAAATTAAAACTATTTATGATATTGCATTGAAACTAAATACCCAAGGACTTTTGTAGATGTGGCATGGAAAAGAGCTAGAAAAACATATTATTCAACTAATGACAAACTTGAATTTAGTAAGCATAACATTCTAAAATTACCTTATGATGAAAGGTTTTTAGATATTCCTAGAATTTTAAAGCTTTTTAACATAAATGTTGTTTTCAGTAATATTAATGTCAAGAGTTTAGTAATCAAAAATTCTCCTAAAGATCTTCCAGGCTGCATATATGAAATTCCTTGCAAAAAAGTGTGATAAAATCTATTACGGACAGACTGGCAAATCTCTTTCACAGCGTCTTAAGCAACATCAATATTTTTGTGAGAACTGGGCAAATATCGAATGCATTATTTGTACATATGAGAGATTTGAGACCATCCTATTAACTGGAGTCAAGCAAGAGCCTTAGTCCAATGTAATGACACAGTTAAAAGGAATATCATTGAATCTTGTTTTATTCAAGTCAAATAATAGAAATGTTCTAAATTTAAGTCTTGGTTTATTTAACTTGATGCTTTCATAATGAAAAAAGTTGTAGATAAATATAAGCAACAAAATTAATATATTCAGTTTTTACATGTTTTTGGACTGTAAAGATACTTTGTAATTTCGGTTAGGGTCAGAATCTGTTTAAGTTTGTGACCGTGTGATATCCGATAATCCTGGATTATCCCTTTTAATTTTTACCCTTTGATAATTAACATCTGGTATTCCTGATCTTGTTTGTACCTGAGGCCTTCTTCTCCGATTGTACTTTAGTAGCTCCTTGACGATGTCTTAATAAAGACGAAAGCGCTTGGATTCCTGACTGTCATTTCCTGTGGTATTCGCTTATTTATGAAGTCACGTGCATCTACTGTGATTTTTTAAGATATATATATATATATATATATATATATATATATATATATATATATATATATATATATATATATATATATATATATATATATAGATATATATGTGTGTATATGTATATATTTATATATATATATATATATATATATATATATATATATATAATAATAATAAGAAGAAGAAGAGTATGGCCAGCAGAAACTTCAGCATTTTTCGTTAAAACAAAACTTTATTTTCATTCCAACGCCTACGTTTCGAATACAAATCCCATCTCAGGGCTAAAAACAAGGAAAAAATTAAAATTCTATACATTAAATCAGACTAAAATGGGGCACAGTAATAAATTATGCTATTTAAAAAAAATATATATAGATTAATAAACAATATATCAGTGAAATTCGAATTTTATATAAAAGTAAGACGGTAACTAATTGAATAAGAGATCAACAGTTAAAAGCAAAGCTACTAAGTACAATGACACTTCAAAATAAATAAACAAAACAAAACACTTCAAAACAGAAAAACACACGTGAAAAACTAAGAAAATTACGTTATACTAAAAACAGGAGAAAAACATTGAATCCTAACGGCAAGAAAATTCTGTATATGATTACAAAAGGAGAAAATTAAAAGATATATATATATATATATATATATATATATATATATATATATATATATATATATATATATATATATTATATATATATATATATAAAGGTGGACACAGCAAAAAATAGCGAAACGAGAACTCACCGGTACAGAAGTATAGATAAGACTGAATTATATTATTTTTGACAAAAGGGGAGAGGCAATACATAGGCGAGAAGGTAGAAAGGTGTGAATGGTCTATTAAGTAATGTTGAGTTGTACAGCAGTTGAATGGTTGTTGAGGGTTGGTAACAATTGTTTAATGAAGAGGGACTCGAGAATGGGTAATGACCGGTTTATCTATGCTTGGGATGAAAATTTTTTTAAAATCATTGTACTGAATGTTATGTTTACATTTTATTGCATGGTTGCGTATTGCAGAAAATTCTTTCTTAGATAAAGGTATTCCTGTTCGGTGACTGACACCCGATGGCAATCGATGCGAACCTTCAACAGCCGACTCGGAATTACCGACATAGGTCCCCAAATTACATTTGGGACAAGTAAACAAATATAACCGTTGAAGATCGCATCAACTGCGGTAGGGTGTCCTTGAACTTGAAAAGACTTCTGATTTTTAAGGGGTTCTTGAAGATAAAATTAAATTTAACATATGGGTACATATTGCTGAGTACGACGGTGAGCTCTCGTTTTACAAGTTTATATGTTGAACAAAAAGGCAAGGATATATACAGTTTTTTTCTTTTTAGGTACATTAAAAGTGGGTGCTTTCGGTTTAACAATGTCCTTTAAAAACTCTCAAGATTTTTCTCAATAGGGGGGATGGATAGCAATTTCTGCTAAAATAGTTTTGCAAGAAAACTACTTCCTCATGGAATTTGGCCCAGTTGCATGACAAATTATAAGCTCTACACAATAATGTCTTGCATGCATTAAGTTTAAAAACCAACGGACAAAAGCTAAAGAAATTTGTTTCCCAAACCAGTAAAAGTCTTTCTTTAAAAAACTAAAAAGCCTGTTAGAAAATTTATCATTACATCGTGAAATTGTTTTATCTAAAAATGGCAGTTCGTTATTCGATTCTATGTCCATAGTAACATTAATGTTCGGATGAAATGAGTTAATGAAATTAAGGAACAAATGTGCATGATCTTTATCTTTAAAAAGTTCAAACGTATCGTCTACGTATCTTTTATAAAAAATGGGTTTAAAAGATGAAGGACTCTGGTCAAGAAATAGTTTTTCCAAGTGACACATAAAAATATTGGCAAATGTGGGACCTAAAGGAGAGCCCATTGCCATGCCATCAGTTTGTTTGTAATTTTCCCGTTAAAAATGAAATAGTTATCCAACACAGCCAGTTCCAAAAGTTTCCTAAAAGAGTCAATATCAAAACCTTCAAAACGCTATCTTCAGTAGGGAATAAAGTACTAATTATTATATTTAAGGTTTCGGTGAGATGTAAATTGGTGAACAGTGAGGATACATCGTAAACTAACCTTAAAATGACCAGGGGTGTTGCTGTAAAATCTCGAGAATAAATTGGGAGGAATTCAGTAATGTATGTTCATTGCTTGTTAAACCGTTGAGTTTAGGGGACTAGAAATTTGGCTAAGGCAAAATTTGGTGAGTTATAGACAGCTGATATTGGACGAAAGGAAAATTTTCTTTATGGATTTTTAGGTAACCCATACAAGGAACTGAAAGAAGAGCCAGTACTATAAAGAGACCGATATGCCTGATCATTCAAAACATTATTTTCAAAAAGTTGTTAAGGCTGCGATTAATCTTGTCCTCGGTCTTGAATATTAGACTAAATTCTGTAGGTCCAACCTCCCTAAATTTTGCAGCGTCGGAAAGGACATTGTTCATCTTGTTGATATATGCATCCCTATCCAGTACGACAACGCCTTTACCCTTATCGGGGGGACATACAATAACGTCTTCTCTCTGGGACAGCGACTTGAGAATTTGAAAATCATTACTTTTAAAAAAATGGAAACCATGAAGGAGCCCTATATGATTTATAAGATTTTATGAGCAACACCCTGAATGTACTGACGAACCTTCTCTAAGTTGGTGTGGGAAGGTAGTTGGCGAATGGTATCGAAAATATTTCAAAGAGCAAAAAGAATTTGGAAAAATTTGGTCTAAAATTGGGAAGACAAAAGTCCAAGCCAAGGAAACAAGGAACTCTTCCTTTTCTGAGAGTGAGTAACTAGAGAAATTGAAAATAACATCCTTTGGTGCTATAAATTTCGGTTGCTTAAGTCCCAATTTTTTAAGCTTACGCTTATGAACAGATTCAGTGTCAGTTATAAAAGTACTTACATTTTGTTTAAATATATATATATATATATATATATATATATATATCTATATATATATATATATATATATATATATATATATATATATATATATATATATATATATATATATATATATATATATATATGTATATATATATATATATATATATATATATATATATATATATATATATATATATATATATATATATATATATATAATATATATATATATATATATATATATATATATGTATGTGTGTGTGTGTGTGTGTGTATATATATATATATATATATATATATATATATATATATATATATATATATATATATATATATATATATATATATATATATATATATAGTATACATATATATATATATATATATATATATATATATATATATATATATATACAAAGAGAACGCACAATACCAAGTTTTTATTTTGAAATTGAAGTCATGTAGGTAGCTCTCCTCCCAGTCCTTTTCCGGATTTTTGTAATAGAAAATTATTATGCAGGCTTTGCCTGTCCATCACTCTTTTTTAGTCCACCCCCAGATCTTAAAAAAACTACTAAAGCTGGAGGGCTGCAAATTGGTATTTAGATCATCCACACTTCATTCATTAAACATACCAAAGTGCAGCCCCTACACTCAGTAGTTTTTACATTATGGAAGGTTAATAGGACAGGCCATCACTGGGCCATGGCTGATAGATTAATGGGCCAAGGCTCATAAAAAATAATATACTATTGTGTAAAAAGATATATAATCAATATATATATGTGTGAGAAAACGGATGTACTAAAAGAAAGGTGAATATTCTAAAGACTTCGGGAAAATCATAAGTTCCCGCTCTTCCTAAGAACTCGAGCAAGGTAAAATCACGCGATAAAAAAAAATCGCCTAAAATCATAATGTAAAGAGCTTTTAAAAATTGAACTTTTATCCCACAACCCAAAGTTACCGGAATTTTCTTAATCTCGTTCTCTCAAGCATCTGGAATATCTTCTAGCTTTTTCACGAGTAAAATCCTGAAAGCTTTCAGGAGCATTTTACTACATAGAGAGAGAGAGAGAGAGAGAGAGAGAGGAGAGACTGTTCAGAGAGAGAGAGACGAGAGAGAAGGAGAGACTTGTCAACAGTTATTGCACCCCACTATAAGTCATACAAGTTTGAGGGAAAGTCAGTGTGGTGAATGGAGTGGTTGTCTTTAAATACACAAAGAACGATTTGATGCTGACGCCTCCGGTTACAGAGAAACCTGGATCAAGGAAAGTGTATCTAGTTGCATTGCTAGTGCATTGCATTTAAGGGAAGGGAAAGGGATGAGAAGAAGGTGGGAATAGAGAAGATAGCTATTAATTTATGGTAGTAAATATGTGACAAAAATAAGGATAGTGCAGGATTCCATTGAAAATTATAAAACCCATTTTTCAATATTTTTTTTCTCAGTTTTGACTTAGCATGCACATTGTGTGTTAACCTTACCATCAATGTCTTTCGAATTTGCTATGATTATTGTCACCATGAAATCTTAACTAATCCAAAGATACAGTCCATAACACACTTAGTATCTGTAGCTTTTGGATTGTGACCTTGTGGCCTCGGGCTACCTGGATCTCCAAAATCCGAAAAAACTCAATATCCCCCGAACTATTAAGTAGCCAGGTGCTCGTGTATATGAGATAGGCAACTGCCGTGAGCTTAGCTAGAATAAATATCTGAGAAGAATAGTTGTGATATTTGGAGAATAAATACATTATGACAGCACTTGTAAGTTCGACAGGCAAAAATAAGGAGTAATTGTATTCAGTATACATTTACACATAAATATAAGGCTCCCAAATTATCATTTGTCTTTAGTTACGGGTGAACAGTCATCGCATAGAATAGTAGAGACTTGAAAGGTAAAATATTGCATAAAGAAACTAGAATATGTTTACTGTCTTCTATACAAAAACATATTTTAAAACGAACAGTTACAAAAGAAGGAAGCCAGTGACATGATTCATAAGGTAAGAATTTTTTCTTCAAAGGCTATTTGTAGCGAAGAGACGATAATGTTTGTGGAAATTACCATTTTCTGCGATCATTGCACAATTAGGGGTCATAGATTTCTCTTTTTCCTCTTTTCAGAAAAATGGAAATTAGGCAAGAGTGTCTCTGCGAACGTTTTTTGGACATTATATTATTTTTAAAAAGGACACAATTTTCACGCCCAAACAACGAGAAAAATGAAAGTAATTTTTTTTATATATATATTTAAGTTCGACATTTGTTTTTATTATGAGGAAGCCATCATTCCCAATTATATATATCTTATTTTTCCATTTGGCGTCCTTTTTTCTGAAACCAATCACTAAACTATTTCTCAAGTTCTAGTTTCAATCCACAGGGAATTCTTATCATGTGCCACGTTTTTTGGCTTCACTGTTTAAAGACGAATGTTGTTTTTTTATTTATCATTTGGCATTTGCTTCGAGATCTGTTTTGAGTGAGTTTGTTTGTGTGTGTTTGTATGTGTGTGCAAGTAAGGTTTTGGTGAGCGTAAGAGTGTCTTCATATTCAACGGCATAGAGATATTTTCGCTTAATCATTTTCATACTTCCTTTAATTGAAGAAGCTAACGATACCTTCATATAACATTAATTTCATCTCTTCGAGGATTCCAGTAGTTAATAATATGCACTCCCTGCTAAACCATATTGGCTTTATTTTTTTGACAATATCATTTGACAAGTTTTTTTTCGTTGTCCAGTACATAGATATGTATCCTCAGCATATAATAATCTTCATACTTTAACTGACAGTCCAGAAGAGAAAATTCACGATCACAACTGAGAATATAAAGAAATTAAGAATGTTTAATGAGCGTGGACGTCCTGATTCAAAATGATCTAGAGCATATATTTCCCAGATTTTCGGAACTTCCAAGTTTCCTTATCAAAGGGCCAGAGGCAATGCATGAAATTAAGATCTTAAACAGAATATTTCCCAGGAAATGACATTTGCGAACCTGTCCTTTCACGGAGGGAGGTGAATTCCTTCATGTATGCAAATTACTTCAGATGTCTTATGATTAGACGAATATTACCGCGTAGAAATATGTTTTGAAAATGTTCATTTGCATTCGGATGGTCTTTTACAATAACGTAGGTGAATATATTTAATATATATTCATTTAAGATTTTGAGACTGACCTGAATTTGGCTCTTCATACTCTTCTATAGTTTTGAATATTGATATCATATGAGATAAATGAATCTACAGCTTTGGAAATTGATTAATAATAAATAGAGCTATTTGCTTTTCATATATTCATATAAATTTATATCTCTACATTAAAATTTCATTAACTTATTTATATTCTAATATAAAGTATTTATTCATTCTGATGAATTTGTTATTTTAAGGAAGAAGAGTTCTTAGGAAGATTGAGGGATGCTCTCTCTCTCTCTCTCTCTCTCTCTCTCTCTCTCTCTCTCTCTCTCAGGCATAAATTGACTCACGTGTTTTTTTGCATAATCCCTGACATGGAGGTATCGAAACAATCAGGGATTAGGCATTACATTTAGCTCTCTCTCTCTCTCTCTCTCTCTCTCTCTCTCTCTCTCTCTCTCTCTCTCTCTCTCTCTTACACTATATCCGGCCTTCGTGAGTAACTATTAACGACCTGAGAAAAAAATGGCCAGAGAGTGACTGCCAATAAAGTCCGTTATTAACATGAAAGTAATAGTTTAACGAGCAGGCCATGAAAGAAATAGCATTTTTCTTTGCTTTGGATGTCATTGCATTTACTATAATAATGTTATTTCATTTCTAATCAATACAATGAAATAATATTTGACTGTATGTTAATACATATACATATATATATATATATATATATATATATATATATATATATATATATATATATATATATATATATATATACGCACTCCCCTAAGGACACTGTATCCAAACACGAAAATTTATTCAAACTTCGTCAAGTATCCGCGAGATTCCCCAACAGATGGCGCGCAGATCTGGCGAGAGAATTAAGTTCCAAACTCTTTCTTTACAGTCGTGTTATGGGTCCATTCCCGAGGTCCTCAGGATTTTCAGTTCGCGAGACGTCCTTTCTGTCTGCTGCCCTCAGGGAAAAGAAAGGAAGGTGATATGAAACGTGACTTCGAGTTTTTTTTTTTTTTTTCTTGTTTATGACTGGTTTCCGTCAGCCTTTTGAATTTTTAATATAACTTTATGTATGTCAATGCTTTTATAGTTAATTTTGCATTACTTTTTTTCCCATTAAAAGGTAATGCTGTGCACTGTAGGCAATACTTAAGGTTCTTTGCACCGTTCCGAGGACCCCCTGCTGCAATCCCTTTCGCTCTTTATAAATGTACATTCGTTCATATACTCTCTTTGCCATCGTACTTTCCACGCTCTCCTAACAACCGCTTTGAGTTTTTCCTCCTGTTGCTCCTTTCAAACATTTTAACTCTCAAATTTTCCTTTCAGCACTGAATGACCTCATTATAGGTCCCAAGGGCTCTTCCATTGTCAAAAATTATATATTCCCTTCTAGCCTTGAATTATCCTCCTGCCTCAGTTTCTTTATCATTTAATCTATTATTATAATTATTTTTAATTAATTATGTTTGTCTGTGTGTCGGTCTGTCTATCTGTATCACTTGCCAGTAGTCTTTGATGCCAAAAATTACTCAGTCCCCTATTTCATATTAACCTTGACGAGATTCTTGTTATTTTTATCTCCCTCTTTTTCTTTGCTTCTCCATATTTTGCCCTCATGCACTTCACTGCTTCTCCACTTCATACTCTGTCAAGAAGCAAGCTCGCCTTCCTTTGAGCCAGTCAAGGAAATAATCCATTATTGTCATACCCTTTTCTTCAACAGACCGTACTAATGGTGGCATCCTTTGAAGGCCTGTCATTGTTCAAGGTAAAGCAAATAGGTCAGGTATTCGGTAAATATTTATTTTATATTTTCTCTCTCGAGTTCTAAAAAAATATAATATTTGTTTGCTAATCTAACATGCAATTTCCTGCACAGTGTTGTTTTATAATGTCAGGTTTAATACCACACAGTTGCCAGTAGTTTTATCTTGGCTACGACTTACACGTAGAATAGTTTTCCTAGAGCAGTTGTGGAACTTCTAATCCCAAATATTTGAGACAGGAGCAAAATCACCACATCTCAGCGATGACTGCTGAGGGAGTGAATTGTTTTAAATGTAATGCTATTGAGAAAAATCTTATTAAACCAGCAATTTTCAAATTTTCAATAATAATAATAATAACTCACTCAGACAGTCTAAAACCTTATCTTTAAAAAAGTAAGCTTAACTGGAATAAGTGACGAAGGGTAATATATATATATATAATATATATATATATATATATATATATATATATATATATATATTATATATATATATATATATATATATATATATATATATATATATATATATATATATATATATATATATATATATATATATATATATATATATTATATATATATATATATATATATATATATATATATATATATATATATATATATATATATATATATATATATATATATATATATATATATATATATATATATATATGAGTAAATCCTACTTAATATATTTTAGAATCGCAAGATTTTTTTCATAAAGTTTTCTTTGTTTTCAGTACAAATATCTTACATATCCTCGATATTTAATTTTTTGGGAGACAGACGAGAATCCCAAATAATATGTCTGTCACCTATTGAAAGTTGTATGCATACCCCAACATATTGGGCCAATTCTCCATTTTCCAATAACATCACTGATTATTTTCTGATATCATTTGGTGGATAAATTCAAAATCGTATTCGTCCTTAGAGACCCAGTAATCTCTATGCCATTTAAGTCAGGGATTTAACGTCATCGTTGTATGTCACTTCTGGCATTCAGTTGGAGGCATGACAGAAATCTGATTCTCTTTATAAACAATCTTTTTCGCAATGTGGCTGGGATGTTTAGGGAACGACAGAGGCTCACGAATTATTTCAAATTCCAAATGTCTCTGCTCAGTGGTCAGCTCTGTCAATCAAATTAAGGTCATCTGCTTGCTAGTTTGAATTTTACCGAAATATCATGGCAATGAACACCGATCTCTTTGGCTGCTTGAATTTTAAGTCAATTCCCCTGTTGGCTTCTTCCAAATGGATAGGGTTTATCTGGACATTGGGTTTTGCTACACATTTTGAGCTTGTAGTTTCATATATTCCTTACTTATTAATAATCTAACTTCATTTCAGTTTCAAATCTGTAGTTTTGTACAACAGTCTTTTTCTTATTGTTAAGTTTCAATATATTATTTCATACCTCAAATATTGAAAATTAATGGAATTTATTTTTCAGCTTCAATAAGCCCCAGTGGCCTACCAATGCTACAACATTAGTATCAGAATGTACAAAACCACGATTCAGCAAATAATCATCCTAATCACATTTTCACTAGTTTCAAGATCCAATGGTGTTTGGGTAGTTAAAAGCAAATTATATTTCTCTGCTCAATGCTTCAGTGATCTTCTTAAGGGTATCTTGGTATGCAACTTCTATTTGACTGATATAAGTTTATCTTACAATCGTTGGGAGTAAGTAACAAAAGTCAGATTTCTTTTATAAAACGATTTTGTTTACCACTGAAAGTAAAGCGAAAATGACTGCAATACTAACAGCTTGTCATTTATATATGTATATTGAACATATATGTCAAAATTATTTTTTGTAGAATAACTCTTAAGAGATGATACATGTAAAATAAATAATAGAAAATGAAGTGAGACAATAAACATATCGTCATACGAGCCACAGGAAAATGGGAGAGGAAAGGAGGAAATGACAGAAGAAAGGAAAGAGTGAAGAGGAAATTGAGATGCATTGAAGGAAAATTAAATTAGTATTGAGGAATTGTGAAGGCAGATTAGAATACAATGAAGGCAGATGAGAAGAAGGAAATGAAAAATGATGAATAAAGAAATATAGGTGACAGGAAAAAAATATAGGTGACTGAAAAACAAAAATAAATTGACGCCAATATGTAAATGCAGATCACTTCCAGAAAACTACATTTGGCTAAGATGCATAGCCCAATTTGGCATATCTTTAACAACAGACCCGAAAGTTCCCGAAATGATTGATCAAAATAATATTTGTTCAGACTCTCGTGAACGGAAGTTAGAGTGAGTGATGGCCCAAGTTGGTTCCATGGAAGGCTTCGGCCAACTGTGGCTGACACTCACGATTTTTTCACGACGTCCTTGGAATACGCTGATAAGAAGCTGTTATTATTAATTTTTTAATTTTTTTATTTTATTTCTTTATTTATTTATTTATTTTATTTTTATTTGTCATTATTATTATTTTTTTTGCTTTGTTGACTTTGTTTATATAATATGTATAAATAAAATTGATATTTACTTATATAAAACGTTTGTCCTAGAAATGTATTGTGAGCAATAATTTATCCAAATTTTATATCTATTTAAAAGGTTTGTCCAAAACCTGTGTATTTAGACTAAGAATTTATATAAATTATTTATTTATTTATTTATAAAAAAGTTTTCTCAAAAACATATGTGTATGAAGTGGAATTTAAATAAATTCATGTAATGCTGTGTGGTTACGGGTGCATACAAAAAGACGTAATTATATTAAAAAAAATTATGATGTATTAATGCAGTTATTCAGTTCATAATGAGGCAATATTGAGTAAAATATTTTTATTTTTCTTATTCATCAAAAGTGTGGTAATTTTCAAAAGTTTTTTTTTTTTAAATATTATTATTATGAACCACTCATTCAGTAAACAATATATACTGAAAATTAATACATTTATAATTTAACATCTAAACGTCGTTTTCCGTATGAAATGTAAATTCCTTAATACCCTATTCCTTTTGGAAAATAAGGCGTGTCAGATAAATCCCTGGTGTTTTAAAAGAGGATCGAAAGAAAGAGAATTTAATATGACTACGAACCGTTTTGCCTTCCCAGTAATAAAAATAAATAATGAAGATCTTAAATTATTTAACGTGGGTCTGCTCCAAAAAGAGGGAATGATTTATTACTATTTTCATATATGAAGCAGAATAAAAGTATGAAAAATATTCTGTTAAAACATTTTACACTAGAAAATTAATTGTGAACAGTGAAAAAAATGTTGCAGATATGCCGGAACAATTAGGCTTACGCAAATGTACTGAGAGCATTTTCCATTCGTCATTTGCCTATATGCGAGAATTGGAATGGATATTTCCATTGATCTAAGCAAGTATTCTTTATATAGAAATATATTTCTTACTACATACTGATAATCAGTTTTCTGTTACATACAAAGCAGTTTTTATTTTTTATGTAACATGGCAAATTTGAAAAAAAAAAAAAAAAAAAAAAAAATACCTTCAAGGACTATCTACCAATATTGATGAATATTGTTGCAACGATTATGTTTTTCTGATGGTTACTTTTCCATAAAACATATTTTGATAAAAGAATAAATAAACAAATAAATCATTCCAAACCAAAAATTCTTAAAACGTCAAAACGAGTATTAAAATCCGGATAAATAAAGGTTACTTTGTCCCCCAAATTTCATTAAAAGGGAATGAAAAGGCATATTAATAAATGAATGAGTAAACATGCAAACATTCTTAGGCGTAAATCACTAAACACGAATAAATGAGGATTCAAAGTCAGTCTACATCAGGATACTCTAAAGGGAAAACGAATATCTTCCTCCAATCTTCGTAGGAATTTAAAATAAATAAATAAAATAAAAACAGTTCAAGAGAAAGGAAGCGAATAAGCAGAGAAACCTTGGATGAACCTGTATCCCAGATGAAGTACAGGAAACCTAGCATCCCAAAGTAACTTAATGGGGGGCGGGCGCTTAGTTGGTTAGGGGGTCCATATCACGCCGGAAATCGCGCACTGTTTGACGATAAGGTGGCTCATTAGCTAGGGCAAATAGCGGTGCTGCCATATTTATGCGTCTATTCCCACCACTCACGCCTCCTTCTTTATGGCTCTAAACGTAAAGAGCGGTTGATGTGGAGTATTCTGAGATAAGGTTTTATGTATATATATATATATATCATATATATATATATATATATATATATATATATATATATACTATATATATATATATATATATATATATATATATATATATATATATATATATATATATATATATATATATATATATATATCTAATACATACTATATATATATATATATATATATCTATATATATATATATATATATGTATATATATATCTAGATATATATATATATATATATATATATATATATATATATATATATATATATATATATATATATAACATAAGTCTATCACATTACCGTGATTCATATACATGTATCGAACTACAAATGTCCTTTAATATCTAATTCGCTTTACCTCGGAATTAATACATTTTCATATATGTTTAACCGAGGGGGAATTTATTAAGCGATAATAGAATTGGTGATCGAACAGACGCGAACCATCGACCTCTCAATTCCAGGACTGGCAGTGTAGCCTGAGCCAACCTCGCCACCGCAAGAGATATAAGTTCATGCCGCCTCCCACCTGAAATACCTGCCGCGCGTAGGTACACACAACACACACACACACACACACACACACACACACACACACTACATATATATATATATATATATATATATATATATATATATATATATATATATATATGTATGTGTGTGTGTGTGTGTGTGTGTGTGGGTGTGGGAGTTATCAATTTATTTCTACTACACACATGTATGTATCGAATACTTTTATATAAATATTTACTTTACAAACATACATACATGGATATATACATAAAATCCCACCAAACCTTAATGAGTGCATACGTGATAACCCCATTTTTAACCACTCATTCAGCAATCCATTTTGCAATGCGATTACGCTTTTGGTAACTTAATTAACAAGCCTCGTTTTGGCTTCGTAATTATTGTGGAAAATGTTTTTGAATTTGCAGGATTGGCAAGAGACTACAAACCACAGTGAGGTGGAATATAAAGTGTTAGTTTTTCTAATAATTTTATTCTTAGTATTTTGACTGGCTGTTAATAACATAAACTGCTTGCGTATGAAATGTCAAGTAACTATTTACAAAAAAAAAAAAAAAAAATATTAATTCTTTATATTTGAACTCTCAGTCGATGTAAAAATCTGTTGATCATTCAATAGGATAGGGAAATGAGCTTGAAATTATTGTGCAATTCATTCGTGTAGATAAAAAAGAAATATACTTATTAGACGCCTGAACCACTTCCTTACGGTAGATGAACTCTCTCAGGGTAAGTTTAGCAATAAAAAGATTTTTGTTTTACCTCATAACTCTTTCACGAACAATGATTACACTGATTTATAAAAAAGACGATGACTATTATTATTATTATTATTATTATTATTATTATTATTATTATTATTATTATTATTATTATTTATTATTATTATTATTATTATTATTATTATTGTTGTTGTTGTTGTTGCTGTTGTTGTTGTTGTTGTTGTTGTTGTTGTTGTTGTTATTGTTGTTGTTGTTGTTGTTCAGAGTCCATTGACTCGAAATATAAGCTTCCAAAGAATATTATGGTGTTCATTCGAAAGTAGTAATAGAAGGTAAATAGGAAATACAGCAAGGACGGACAATTATTAGAAAAGATAAATGAATGATTAAAATCATAGATAAAACAGACAAAAAGGGAGGCAAGTTATTAATATGCTGGAATATTTTTCTGGTAGCAATGCCCTTGCATCTTCCCTTGATCTTTGAGGTTATGAAAAATTAATTATTTCACGTATAATATCAAGCAATTTTATTAACTTATTACATGAGAACCCTAATAAACTTTTGCCAGAGGAAATTATTAAACTTAGTGCAAGAGCCCTCCAGTTTCTATGTTAGGGTGCTTGGTAGCGAGGAATTTCATTTCTGCAAGATTCTTAAGTTCACAAGATTCTCGTCTCAAGACTACGGGAAGCTTCCAGTTTAATAAATGCTTTTAGTATGACGACGTGAATATGGAATTAACGGATGAATTAGATAATGGTTTAAAGAAGATATTGCATAGACCACAAGAAGTTGAATACCTCAGACTCCTCTATGGATCTAGGATCAACTAATCGAATGTGTATGAATAATATTAGGGCTAGGAAAATAATTGCGTTTTTTAAGAAATTCAGAAACAATATTCATGTTTCATCTTTTGTTTAAAGAAAATAATGAATTGTATATAAAAAAAATTATTTTTGTCGGTCATATTCAGTAAACTGAATATGACAGACAAAAATAACTTTTTAATTTTTCTTTTCTTTATTATAACAAGCAATATTGATTCGTAATAATATTCATGTTTAAGATAAAAATGAATTATATGTCAAGTCTCTTTTGTATTTAACGCAAAACTGTTCACAAAATACAAACGAACGTTCGGTTATAACAAACGCTCTCTTGTTATGTCCATAAAACAAAAATGCTAATCATCATTACAACTCTGCTGACGCCTGAATTTCAGATATATAATATTTTTTTTTTTTGTCTCTATACTATATTTATTACCACAGCATTTCTTGTAAACGTTTTCTCTCTCTCTCTCTCTCTCTCTCTCTCTCTCTCTCTCTCTTCTCTCCTCTCTCTCTCTGCAGGGTGCTTTCCTTTTGGAGACCTCTTGTGTTTATAGCCTGTTGACTCAGTCCATGAGGGTTTTCAGCTGAAGATAAAAGAAAGAGAATGACGAAGAGGCTTAATGTTGTTCAATGTTGTTAAATAAACCTAACGGGTATCATATGATAATATGGAAAATATAATACCAGTTTTTGTTTGTTGTATTGAACAAATATAATTTCCTTTGCAAAGAACGGGATAGGGTTAGTCTTTTAGACTTTTTTCTTATCTGTAGTGGTATGCAGTTTACTTTGTTATCTTCAGTACACAGCACCATCCGAAAAATATTTTATGTATACATAAATGTTTGTGCGAGTATATATATATATATATATATATATATATATATATATATATATATATATATATATATATATATATATATATATATATATATATATTTATATATATATATATACTATATATATATATATATATATATATATATATATATATATATATATATATATATATATGTGTGTGTGTGTGTGTGTGTGTGTGTATGTGTGTGTGTGTGTGTAGATAGATAGATAGATATACCATATCAAGCACAGGTTCAAAATTTAAAAAAATTACTTGAAAAACTAGAGTAAACATTTGTAAAAATGCACACATCTAAACACAATCACATGACAATAGAAATTCGATGAAATATTATGTTCTCAAGAACCACAAAAAGGAATAGTTGTAAATGCACAAAGGGCTCCGTTTTAATATTGCTTAAAATAATTACCGTTTATCTGTCGGATAGTTCAATGAGTCCTTCAATGAAAGACTGTTATACCACAAATTATAAAGAGCTGCATCTGTGCACATATTAGCTACATAGTCCATTCCATGTCCTTTCGTTCTTGCTCCTTGCTGAACAAATATGATCACCCTTCGAAATGATTTGGCATAAGCACTCTTCGATGATGTAGTCATTAGATTATCTTTAATTGCTTCTGCTTTTGTCGGATTAGGTCGAGGCTTCCTTAAACAAGTCAATTCCGGATAATCAACTATCTTTATATTCTGGAATATCCTCATTATTTTATAAAGGTCATTCCAGTGTAAATCAAAGTAACGTTTTTGCTATCGAATTTAAAGTAGAAGTTATTATAAATGAAGTAAATTTAAATAAATAAGTAAATAAAAATTTATTAATTAATAAATATAAGTGAATTGATCAATATAAATAAATAGAAAAAATAAATATAGATAGATTGATATGAATATGAAAAAATACATACATGAATATCAATAAATAGGCTAGATAAATGATTACATAAGTAAATGCAAAGTTGAATATACAAATAAGTAGATAAATAGGTATGCGAAGAGGTAATAAATATTAAATACTCAAATACTTTCTTAAGGTCATGAAAAGGTCAAACGAGGCAATACAAACATCGCACTGACCTCCTCCTCCTCCTCCTCCTCCTCCTCCTCCTCCTCCTCCGCCGAGACGTTTTGCAAATGACCAAAATGAAAATGCCAAGAGGGCGCTGAACAGAACACCTAAATATATGCGCTGAGTCGAACTGAGTTTCCAAACGTAACTTCACGGTGAAGTGTCCAGCCCCCTCTCATCAAATGAAGGAACTTCCAACTTCATTTAACTTGTTAGACTTCCTTTCGAGTATTTACATTGAATTACTTTTAGTCCAAAATGAACTTGGGGTGGGGTTGGGGAAAGAGTTTATAATCACAAAACAGGGGGGAAGTGTTTATCTTTCAAAGGAGGTCCTTGGTAAGGGAAATGGTTGAGGATTTTTTTTCTTTTTTTTTCTTTTTTTTTAGTTTTAATGAGGTAATGTTTTTACCTTTTATTCTGCTTAATTCTAATTATTGAAATATAAAAGATTCTTTTTTTTTTTTACTCTAAACGAATACAATTGTAATGATGGATTTTTTTTTTCACTTTTTATAATCTAAATACATTTTTTTTAAATTGTATATTTCAAATATTTTGAATTCCAAAAACATTTTTTAGAGAATTTATTTTTCTTAATTCTACCCACTATTTTGACATCTGTCGTCAGTTTTAAACCAAAAATTGACTGATTATAAGACCTTTAATTGACGAATAACATAAATAACTGTTAATTCAGCTTCTAATTAATATTAATTCCCAGATAGTTTAAACTAAAATATATAATACTCAACATTCATGCAGAATGTTACAATATTGCTATATAAGAAACTGAGAAAAATAATGGGTCTAAATATGTCTAAACATAGATCTGAATATAAGCCTAAGCACAATGGAAATTGAGAACGTACACGTTATCAAATGTACTTCTTCAGATTCATTATCTCAAAGATTTACAAAAACCACGTCTGAATAAAGGCCTAAACGTTAACAAAATATAACTAAAAAACCAACGTAAGTCGAGAAACAAGTAATTCCATCCAAGAATTTCATCAGAAAAATCTAAAGCCCATTTTTCTGTCTAGAACAGACGTCCGGTGAATAATTACTAGCCTTATACAACACTAGGTTTTACATATCTATTCATCATCATTAGCCTCATAGCGTGGGAAGAGGTATTACGGATGGAGTAATTAATTCATCGCCAGCCATAATTTTCTCGTTATTACCCTACGTATGTATTTCTTTGTGCGAATGTGTTTTTAATGAAAGGGGGAACTTCATTAAGAATGGTGTGAAGAGTACAAGACCAAGTATATAGATTAAAAGATCAATATTTTATCGGTGGAGTTAAATCATTCAACGTAAGGAACTGTGTAATGATGGTAATAATTAAAATAATATCTCATATTAATTGGGCATCAAATGACTAGACATTATAAAGCATTTTTTCTAAATGTTCAGTTTTGATGCTGAGACTTCTAAGCTCATTGAAGAAGATAACGCAAGATTTTGCTCTCCTCCTGCGGTGGTTGTAGAATTAGAATGCATTACCAGAGGCAAAAGCTGTATCATACATTGTAACATCAAGAGAAAGATAAGAACGTGGAAAACTGTTAGAATTGGGAAAAAAGAAAGGTAATGTCAAGCATCGAAGAGACTCATGAACAATGTGCTGGAACGGATCATCTGAAAGGCCTCATTCTGTACTCTAAAATATATAATGTGTTATTGGCAAATGTCTCTATAAACAATAAATAAGTTATGAAATGAAAGATAATTACAAAGACCAATTTATTTATGCGTTCAAACGATTCAATTTCCTTGTTAACATGAAGCCAAATTTCCTTTTTTCTATTATTCATTCAGGGGTCACCAAATTGCTCGTGATTAGGGAGATTTATAATTAGCTAATAACGCGCTTGTGATAAAAGTTTTTTTTTTTTCAAAAAAAAAAAAAATTTCTTTGGTAAAGGAGAGTTCATGTTGGGGATTGGGGTAAATTTCATTCAGCTTATTAAGTGATCAAACTTCCATTTTACTTATGAAAAATAAAGCAGAAGTAAAGTTATTGCCCTTTTAAGCAATCAAAGGAATAATAAAGCAAGAATAAGGCTATTGATAACTTGAAGTAATAAAGTTTTCTTGAATGATGACATGATTTATTGCGGCTGGTGCGACTGGCATGTTTAACAACGGGTCCTACACTAGTTTCCGTATAAAGGTTGGCTGTTCAGATTCCATAGGTCCACACCAGGCTTCGTATTCATTCCAGAACTAGATAATTTACTACAACTTTTTAAAAAGTTCTTTGGCAAATATCTTATAATTTTACTGAACCTTCATTAAGGTTCTTTCAAAATCGGATTATCATTTGATTAAGGACCTTACTCAAATTTTGTATAACTTTACTTAACTTTACCGTCTGATTATGTATATTCTTAATAACTCCACAGTAGACCTGGTAACTAATGGCTGGTATTTTATTGTCATTTCTCTTACAGTTAATTGGCAGTCTTATTACATAACTCTTTACATTGCTATGAAAGCAAGTGTTTGCATGTAATTACTTACAAATAACCGTTAATACCGATATTTGTATAGCATTTTATCAATAAATAATAATGTGGAAAGAAGCCAAAATCCCTGTTTGTCTAATGTAAATAAACGCATAAGAATCTGTTTTTAAAAGCGATATATCAACTTTAGAACTTTAGTCAGGTCTTAGAGAAGCGATGTCACCCAAATTTTTGGGTCACCAAAAGCTTGTTGCAGGAGGAAAATATTTCAAGGGACTTTCAATACCAGAGAATTTAAACACTCGGGGATTGAAAAAACAAAAAATAAAAAATTATTTTCAAGGAGAAACTCTGTAATCAAGGGATTCACGCAGGTAGGAACGTAAACATCGCTTCGTTAGATAAGCCTAACTAACTCGCAGTCTTTAGAGAGTTTATTACCCTCCAGGCTCTGAAAAGCTTTCGTCCAAATAGTAATTAGTTAGTTATATGTAGGTCACCTCTCTTTGGGATTGACATTGAATTCGTTTGTATTTATTTCATTTATTCCTAATTGTTTTCATTTTACTGAAGCTTTTAGACTGCATTACACACCTCTGAACTAAAGTGAGTACATTTCTGAAGTTTAAAATTCCTTAATAATTATGAGACTACTTGTTAAACCCTTAATAATAAGAAAAAATTAAAGGAACGATGAATTAAGCAACTTATGAAAAAAGTATTTATATATAAATAGTTGCTCATATATCTCCCAAAATTGCAAAATATCCGCACGAATGAAATGAATACATGCCATAAAGCCATTCAAATAAAGCAGAAGCAGATCTGAGTGTAATCTTTCAATTGAATGTTTCATTCCGCCATATCTTGTTTGTAATAAATTATTCAGATGACGGTTTGTAAATTCACAGAGGCTCCTCATACAAATTTCAAAGCCATACTGGAATGGTAGCCGACAGCCTAGATGGAATTAAACAAATATGAATTAAATTTTTGTTTTATGAATTCATAACATAGACTCGAATTGACCTAATATTTTACCCTGCCGTTACTCTCTCTTTCTTTTTCTATTTAATCTTTCTCTTTCATTATATCCCTTTTCTCCCCTTCTCCCTCGAAGGCTTCAAATGCCCTTGAATATCTGAGTGTTTACTCTTCTCGACGGAGAAATCCAACTAAATGATTCATAATCCTGGCAGCTGACCTTCTCTGTTCATTGTGTGGTCTTGTGTAGACGAGTTGGTGGTAAAGGATTAGATATTTCATGATGTTCTTGAGGTCTACATATAGGAATTACTAATATACTTATCATGTATATATATTGTGAGCAAATATGTACAATAACGAACGTATGTATATTATCACATAAACTCGTGATTCGTTTACCACACATCACACCAGACAGGTGAAAATAATAAGAGACTGTGTGTAGATCCTGACCGGTTTTGACTTGATTTCCGAGTCATTAACGAAGGAATGATACAGTGGTAGAAATCACAATATATATACTACAGAGAAAGTTCGTCAAACATACACAAACGCTTCAGACAATGCTAAGCCCAGCCACTTGCTTTTCACCAGCGGTGAAGTGTGATGAACAAATGTACATAGTATGCATTAAAGATGCAGAATTTGGCATGAGGCCCCAACTCTCCTCCCACCCCTACCCTAACCCCATTCCAACCCCACAAGTATTCGATAAGTATGTATATCTTACATACCCTCGATATTCGATTTTTGGTGACAAATTAAACCCCACAATAATGTCTGATACCCAATTGAAGTTTCTTAAGAATACCTCATTATCTTTGGGAACATTCTCTTTTTTCCAGGAATATTACTGGCCAGTTCTCTGATAATACTTTGGTGGATAAAATATGAATTATTTTCCGTCCATAGAGACACTAATTTCATTGTATGCCATTCAAGCAAGGGATTTCATCTGATTGTCGTTTGTCACTGTTGACATTTGACTGGAGGTGCAAAAAGAAATCCGATTTTCTTTATAAATTACCTTTCCCATAATGTGGCTGAGCCATTTTGGGAATGATAGCCATAATCTTTGGAAGGTTGAATTTTAAGTCAATGGCCCCTTTGGTTTCCTATATACTTTCGGGTGGTAATTCTGAAGAGTGCATTTAGGAAGGGAATTCAGTCATCTAATTTCAATTCGGTTTTAAATTCGAAGTTTTCTACGATAGCATTTCGTTACAATTCCACAAACTGCAATATATCTCCTTACATCAGATATTCAAAATTAATAAGGCTTATTTTTATGCTTCAAAATATTCCATCTACAAATTCTACAGGATAAGGCTGAGTGGCCTACTCACGGTACAACACAATATCAGTATGTACAAAAACCTAATTCAGTGAACAAACATTTCAAACGTTCAGTTTTACTAGCTTTAGGATCCGGTAATTTTTGCAGAATTAAAAGCAAATTAATTTTCTTTGCTTAATGCTTCAGTAATCTTTTTAATACCATATTGGCATTCATTTTCTTTTTATTGATCTAATTTTATTATTAGTGTCACTGGAGGTACGAAACAGAGTCACATTTTCATCAGAAAATGAATATAATACCGAGTGCTTGTCCATTTATTTATTTGCGCTGAACATATAAGTAGAAAAATGCTTTCGTAGAATAACCCTTAGGAGGCGACACACATCAAAATAATAATAAAAGAAGGAAAGAGAGTGGAGAGAGATAAAGGAGAGAATTGAGATGCTTTGAAGGAAAACGAAATTACTATAGAATAATTGCAGAAGGTGGATTAAAATACAAGGAACGTAGATAGATTAGAAACAGTTAGAAAATAAACGTAAAAATAAAGATTAAAACGGAAAAAACGGAAGCAAATAAGAAAGATTTAAACAGATTGCAGTGATTATGACGCTGAATTAGAATACGATACTGATTTAAAGCAGAAAATGAAAGTTAACGATTACATTGAGAAAAACAAATAAAGAAAATTGACGCCAATATATAAACGTATATCACATCCAGTAAACTAAATTAGGCCAAGATGCCTGTCCCAGTTTGGCATATCTTTAATAACGGCCCCGAAAGTTTCCTGACTGATTGATCCAAATCACATTTGCTCAGACTCTCGTGAACGGAAGTTGCTGTGAGTGATGGCCCAAGTTGGTTCCTCGGAAGGCTCGGGCCAACTGTGGCTGACTCACTATTTTTCACGGCGTCCCCTGGAATACTCTACTTGAAAACGCTAATAAGAGGCTGTTATTTATTTAATTTTTTTTTTCATTTTGTTTTTTACTTTTTTGTTTATTTATTTTATTATTTTGCTTTGTTAACTATTGTTTATATAAAATCATTATCCAAAAATTGTGTATTGTGAATAAGAATGTACTATATAAAATTTATATTTATTTATGAAAAAGGTTTGTCTTAAAAATGTATTGTGAGCAATAATTTATCAAAATTTTATATTTATATATAAAAGGTTTATCCAAAGCCTGTGTATTTAGACTAAGAATTGGTGTAAATTATTATTCATTTATATAACACGTTTCTCAAAAATATATGTGCATTGTGAACTGGAATTTAAATAAATTCATGTAATGCTATAATACAGGCGCGTACAAAAAGACTTAATTATATCAGAAAAAACTTCTAATGCACTAATGTAGTTATTCAGTTCATAATGAGGCAATATATAGTAAAATATTTTTATTGTCTTATTTATCATAATGTAGTAATTTTCAAAAAGATTTTTTTCTCATTTTTATCATGATCCACTTATTCGGTAAAAATATATACTAAAACATTAATACTTTCATAATTTAACTGCTGACCGTTGTTTTCCGTATAAATGTATATTCCTAAACTGCCATATTCCTTGCAGAATATTTTATCCATAATAAAAGTCCTTTTCTTAAAATTTCTTCCCTAAACATCGGATAATCCCTGATGTTTGATTAGTAGATCATCAAAAGAAAGAGAATTTCATATGAGTACGAACCGTTTTGCCTTCCTAGTGATTTAGAAGAAAAAAATAAATGGAGATTTTATATCATTTAACGTGGGTCTGCTTCATAAAAAAAAAGGGGGGGGGAATTATTTATTAACTCTTTTCAAATAAGAAGCAGAATAAAAGTATTGAAAAAAAATATTCTATTAAAATATTTTATACTAGAAAAATAATTGTGAGCAATGAGAAACTGTTGCAGATATGCCGGAACAGTTAGGGCTTATGCAAGTATGCTCAGAGCATTTTCCATTCGTTCATTTGCATATATGCGAGAATTGAGGTGAAACTTGGTTATATTTCCACTGGGTCTGTCAGGCCCAACACAATAATACTGTTAGTCTAAACAAGTATTCTTTACGTAAAAATATATTTCTTAACTATAAATTGATAATGAATTTTCTGTTACATACAAAAAGTATTTTTTTTTTTCTTTTTTACGATAGTGAAGTTTGAAAAAATTTAAGTAATTGACACTTTAAGGACCATCTATCAATACTGATGAATACTCTGAAAGTATTACGTTTTTCAGTTGGTTACGTTTCCATACACATTTTGATAAAAGAATAAATAAACAGATAAATAATTCCAAAAATAAGTAATTCTTAAACACGGCTAAACGAGCATTTCAAAATCCGAATAAATGAAGACCATCCTGTCCCCTTGATTAAAAGGGAATAAAAAGGGTATATCATGAATGAATGAGTAAACACACAAACAATTCATAGGAGCAAAATCCCTAAACATGCCTAACTGAGTGTTCAAAATCAGTCTAAACCTGGACTGACTAAATGGAAACGAAGATCTTCCTCGAATCTTCACAGCCAATAAAAAATAAATAAATTAAAAACAGTTCAAGCGAATAAGAGAAACCTTGGATGAACCTGTATCCTATATGAAGTACAAGGAACCAGGCATCCCCCTTAGACTTGATGTGGGGGCGGGTGGGGAGGGGGCGGGGGAGGGCATATTACGCGCCGGAAATCGCGCACGTATTTGATAAGGCGGCTCATTATCCAGAGCAAATAGCGTGATGCCATATTTATGCGTCTATTCCCACCACTCACGCTTCTTTCTTTATGGCTAAACGTATAAAGCAAATACTTTGAGTATTCTGAGATAGGTATATATATATATATATATATATATATATATATTATATATATATATATATATGTCTATATATATATTATATATATATATATATATATATATATGATATATATATCACACATTTCCCCAGGTGAAAAATAAGAGACAGGGTGTAGGTCCTGACCGGTTTCGGCTTTATTTTCAAGCCATTGACAAACGGACTTGAAATAAGGGCCGATAGGGGGGGGGGGGGGGGGGGCCGGGGGAAAACCGGTCAGGACCTACAACCCTTTCTCTTATTTTTCACCTGTGGATATGTGTGATATATATATATATATATATATATATATTATATATATATATATATATATATATATATATATATATGTAATAATATATATATATATATATATATATATATCTTATATATATATATATATATATATATATATATATAATATATATATATATATACGTATATGTTTGGCGGGTAAACTGTAAAGCAACACCCAACATAAAAGCCACATTAGAGACCATTAAATAGTTCTATCTTGCGCAAATGACGCCATAATGCCTATGGGATAACAAAAACACATTTATAGGAAATTGCATCAGTTAACAGCTATACTGATGAACCATAACAGTAAAAGCAAAAATGTTGTGGTCTGCGTTACGAGGATCAAGAATGGCATCAATCCAGCGATAGAGAGAGAGAGAGAGAACCAATAGTCTTTGTATAAAACTCTCTGCATTCTATCTACATTATTTAATTAATACACAAATTTTACCTTTTCCGAAATTGATCCACAATAATATTTAATATTCCAAAACCTTTAACTGTAGCAGCAATTCAAAAAATATCTTTTCAAAGCCGATTTTTGCTGTAACTATTTTTCCCTCTTGGATGTGATATTCGTAACAAGCTATTCAATTTGATTCTATTTTTCAAATTGAATTTCTCTTAAATTACTATTTTTAATTGGTTACTAGCTAAACTAGCAAACACAGGGATTCCAATATGCAAACACCCGCACACGCAAACGCACACACACACACACGCATATATACAGATATATATATATATATATATATATATATATATATATATATATATATATATATTTGTGTGTGTGTGATATAAATATTGCACAACCATTCTCTGGATCCATAGACAGTTTTAGAGTAATGCGTTTTATTATGGTAACGATAACAATAACCATTACAAAAAATATCCGGTTACAGTAATAATAATAATAATAATAATAATAATAATAATAATAATAATAATAATAATAATAATAATAATAATATTGTGACTTCATATACTCATCCGAATACCCTGACACTGATAATAACCACTTATACACACAGATGGTCATAAATCTTACTTAACATTTCAATTTTACGCTTTCTGTAAACATCTTACCTAATAGGATATCCTAAAACTTGGAGAGAGAGAGAGAGAGAGAGAGAGAGAGAGAGAGAGAGAGAGAGAGAATCAATCGTTATGGGCTTTGCGTGTTGAGACACTAATGAGGCCAATTACCCTTAATGGGTTTGTACCCTTAATAATGTTCAATGAGTTTAATGATGGAAAGATAGAGAGGAAAGCGCCTATGTAAACCTCATGCAAGGATTGATACTTGCCTGTTCAAAGAAACTAAAAGAGTACGTATATGTATACGGTATGTATATGTATATGTACATATATGTATATGCATAAATGTTTGTTCGTGTGTGTGTGTGTGTTTGTATATATACATGCGCGTATATGTATCTGAAATTGAACTGCTTCCTTTAATATCAATTAAGAAGCATAGTTTCCCAATCATTTGTGGTTAGCTTGTCAGATCGTACAAATCAGGAATCCGACTAATAACTACAACTTCCGTGGAATGTTTTTCACTGATATGTTAAAGATTGTGATAAAAAAAAAATTCTTGTTCGCTAATTATGTTTTTTGTAACAAACTCCGTTATTTGTTTCATTAACAACAAGGATCTTCAAGCACAAGTGTGAGAGAAAAAAAAAACATTCATATGTTTATAAATGAAGAATCTACTGGTCAATTCTAATATAGGTTTAAATATTTATAAGAGGCAACAGTTTAGGCAACAATGATGCTTATGGTCATTTTATAAACAATTTAAACTTTGGTTCTTAGATATAGTTATATTTTGTTCATTGAAAAATTGTCTAATTTTTTCTGTTGTACGTGGGATTGTATAAACACAACCCATGAATATATATACGATTGTGAAAAGACCAAAAGACGGCAACATAATACATTTATGCAGCTTGGCCCTGTAGACAGCTGGTAAAATAAGGATACGAGAATAGTTTGCCCCAATCAAGAAGCAACAGTCAGATTTACCTTTTAAGGTAGGAAATGCCGCCGGTTGTAAGATAAAAAGTACAATGAAAACAAATAGTTTTAGTTTATAGGATTACTAATTTCGAAGGGATTAGGAAGAATAAGAAAAGAAACAGATATGAAAAAAGGAAATAGAATTCATCACAAATAGACTTGATCATAATCATTTCATAAAATCCCTTTTTGAAAACAAACGTTCAAAACTATGAATGACGTTCCAAATCTTCAGTAAATAAATAATAATTTTGTAGAAATTAAAAACTGGCTTCGTAAGTCTATTAGTATGAAAAATTGCATAATCTGAATAAAAAAATCATTTCGCTTACCCAGACAAAATTAAAATATAGGAAAACGTGAATTCATTGTTAAATCTCCACACGAATATCGAGAAACTCACTTTTTTCACTATTTGATTACGTTTATTCTCTCTCTCTCTCTCTCTCTCTCTCTCTCTCTCTCTCTCTCTCTCTCTCTCTTCAGGCTCTCTCTGCATCCCTCTCTCTCCCTCTCTCTCATCTCTCTCTCTCTCTCTCTCAGACACACAATTATATAATTATAGGCTTAATTATGTAATTACCTCTGTTAATTCTAGTGATAATTTAAAATCAAAAGATTGCACAAAATTGCAAGACAGCCAATTATGTTGTCTACTTAAACTTTATTTTTTTAATGGTCTTATCATAAGTATATTTCATTCTTCATGCATACTAGACGGAACCTTCGTTACCCATTCTATATACTCCTCATAACTTAATGACCACAATACCGAGTAAAATCATAAGAAAGCCGATAATAATAATGATACTGATATCCATTGAAAACGTATTTTTCTAATGGTCCCTTTTGAAATATATCTTTTTCTTTAAGTATTCTCGAAAGAGCCTTCGTTAGCCACTTTTCATACTTCTGTTAACTCTGCAAATCATTTTGTCACCAAACTACTGACCATAATATCCTATTAAATCGCATTAAGTAATAATCCCATAGCAAAATATATTCCTTTCCTCAAGCCCTCTCGAAATAGCTTTCGTAAGCCACTTGTCCAGTTACTGGAAACTTGAAGTTTGCCCAGGCTGCATCAGTGGATGTGTCCACCAGAAGTTCGAGTAAACATACAAAACCTTGTTTTGGTGTTTGAGGAAGCCACGAAAGGGAAGGAGGGTTGTCTAGCGGACTACAACTGGATTTTCCACTCCTGGTGAAGACGTGAATTTCGTACTTTTTGAAAATTGGATTGGATGGTAAGTTGACGGTAAATATTCATCTCTCGCACTTTTCCGCTTTTTTTCCTTATAACTAGCCATAAAATTGGTTAGGATGAGTCTTAGTCGTCTAGTTAAGGATATGCATCGTAACCTACTTCTTCCTGTATGATTATATATCATTTATTATAAAATGCATAACAGATCCAAAATTGAATTGTTTCCTGTAAATCATGACCAACTAATGATAACACTGAATTCATTAGGACGTTTGTGCTATTTTAAGTACAATATACAAATAAATAACTGTCTTTGTCATTCAACAGAATTTCTTCTCATTATTATTGATTTTATTATTGTTGTTGTTATCATCATTATCACAAGAGATAGAAAAAATTCGTATTGTGTAGTTTATAGTGATTTGTCTTTTTATTGCAGAATTTTACAGTTATATTACTAAGGCTAAGTTGTCTCATGAATTCTAACGTTATAATGAGTTACAGCCACAATAATATACATATCTGATGAAGACTGTTGCGCAAACAGTCGAAAGCTCCCGGTTTTATAACCTTTCTTTTTTGTATTTTGAAAAATACAGTCTCATATATATTATTCTGGCTTTTAACTTATTATCTCCGGTCACAGCATAGTTATGCGCCATAAAAAACAAAGTGTAACATTATAGCTTTACATGAACCTTTCGCTCTTAAAGAACCTGTCAGTTTCGCCCATAAACTTAACGATGGTTACGAAAATATGCAGTAGGAAGCTGTATTGGCTGAATCTCAGAGAATATGCAAAGGAAATAATTTACAAGAAACAAATGTGTAACTAACGAAGAGAAGTTAGAAAATTTACGTGGTAGTAAATGTGTGCCAATAAAAAAAAAAGAAAAAAGGTCCCTTTATGAAATACTGATCTTTGTAACTGCCATATTTTTCTGTCAGCATTTACGTCAAAGTTTGCCATTGTCGGGAGACCGATTTTAGAGTCGTCATATAAACTCTGATAAAAAGGTCACATGGTCAACATCACATCGAAAGGGCATAAAAACACTGGAACTGCAATGAAGACCAGAAGTTGGAAAATGTGAGAGGGAAAAAACGAACCTTGTCTGTTTTATGGATTTAGGACAGAACTGGAGCGAATGCTCGCATACACATGATACAAAAGCAATTAATATATATTTTTCTATCTATTTATTTGTTAAATCATTGATTCATTTTTATCTTTATTAACTTATTTTTTTCTTTCTGTATTTCCCACTACCTTCTGTCACTTCTTTCTAATGAACACAATTTTCTTTGGAAGCTTCTTCCTTTTGAATAGGAAGAATCTTATTCATAAATTCTGATAAAATAAAAGGGAACCTACACCAATATGAATAAAAGGAAATAAAAGAACATGATAGGTAACTTGGGAAATGGCTGTAGATAAGCAAATGAAAATCAATTGAGCTCTTGCTGGAGTGGAAGTGAAATATAAAAGGAATTGTGGTCATAAAAATATATTTCATATTTTAAGATATAGAGTAAAATATAATAGCCAAAAGATTTCTTATTTGCCTTTCTTTATATCTTCAGCTTGAAACCCTTAGGGAAGGGTCAGAAAAACTTATAAACCCAAGAGGGCTTTAAAGGGAAATCAGCCTGCAGAGAAGAAAACATTATGGGAAAATTTTATAAATAAATATATAAACAACCGATGCACCTGAATTCAAGAGACGTTATCAGAAGGCAGGAATGAATTTGCTTAAACAATTGGATATCAGAAGAACCGACGACATAACCAGGCAAACCAATCCACAGAAATCTGATCACTCTCAAAGTAGGTCGAAGATTTCTAAAAAAGGAATATATACAAGATTCAGCAGATATATGAATGTGGCAGTGATTGTTGTCTTATCTTTTGTCAGAACTATCCATATTCATTTCGGAGAAATTACATACACAGACAAACAGACAGAGAACACCCGCATACATACATACATACATACATACATATTATTATTATTATTATTTATTTATTATTATTTTTTTTTTTTTGCTCTATCACAGTCCTCCAATTCGACTGGGTGTATTTATAGTGTGGGGTTCAGGGTTGCATCCTGCCTCCTTATTATTATTATTATTATTATTATTAGTATTATTATTATTATTATTATTATTATTATTATTATTATTATTATTATTATTATTTTGAAACTAAGGTTATTTTACTATGGATGTTGATGCTTTTTGTGTAGTTTTTATTTCTGCTGTAGATTGAGAGAGAGAGAGAGAGTTGGGGAAAAAAGATAGATTTAGTGGTGTAATATATATGAATGCAATATCAATCGATTATATTTCAAATATAGCATCTTGTAAATTTAAAGCTAAAGTCCTTGAACGAACAACAGAGAGAGAGACGAGAGAGAGAGAGAGAGAGAGAGACTGAGAGAGAGAGAGAGAGAGAGAGAGGAATAAGATATTTGAGATCGTGTGCAAAAGACTCTTAATATTATCATATTAACTTTTGCAACTGAGGATAAATTATTGCAATATCCTTTTTTACAGCGATAGTGTAAGTTAATGATAACTGTTATTAGTTCAAAAGCTACATAAAATATAGTTTTTATTTTCTATTTACAAAGTAAATAATTGAATAAATGAATAAATAGATAAACAAATATATGCACGATAAGATAAAAAGATTTTCTCAAGAGGACACTAACTCCACACTTCCTTTCCTTTAATTGAATCCATTAGATTTCCACCCGAACAAAAATAATAAGAAAAAAGACCAATTTACAAAATGAAAACGGTAAACAGGTATGACACATACTTAATGGACCAGCTTTGAAAATCCTGAGAGAAATTGTTGAAGACATTCGACCTTTCTTACCAATGCTGCACTAATGGAATGACTACAGCAGTCTTCAATGAACTTGACATATTTTATTGAGATGTGAAAGGTGATTATCAGGGAAAATTTCTTCATCAAAAGTTCTTACGTCGAAATTACCAAATGATTAATTTTTCTTGGACATTTTGGCCTCTGTGTAAATTTTTTTTCAAAATGTATTTTCTTACTTACATTATATAGTGGTTTTGAATTTCTAGAGTATGAATTTGTTTTAGGGCAATAAAATGTATTTAAGTATTTACAGTGTGGGGTCCCGGGCCCGGTTGCATCCTGCCTCATTAGGAGATCCATCACTTTCTTACTGTTATTATTATTATTATTATTATTATTATTATTATTATTATTATTATTGTTATTATTTTTGTTATTATTATTATTATTATTATTTTATTATTATTATTATTATTATTATTATTATTATTATTATTATTATTATTATTATTATTTAGGAAGCAGACCCTCTCTCAGCATACTTTATTAAAAGTAATGGCTACTTCAGCAGCATTACCTTGTAGAGATTCTTCTCTATTTTCCGAATAGCGGCTTTTTCCGTGCTACTTAGACAGGCTAGTAGAGCGCCTATGGAGGTCATGATCAAATACAGAGCCAAAATTGGTGTATATATTTGAATTTTACAGATAAAACTATGATACCATAGTTATCAAAAGTCATAACGATATATATATGTCTCTCTCTCTCGCTCTCTCTCTCTCTCTCTCTCTCTCTCTCTCTCTCTCTCTTTTGAAGCAAAGCGAGCTTTCTTCTGGAGCTGCCAGACATCCTCGGGCTGGGAAGCTGAGGGTGGACTGATCTTGAAGCGGTGTCCGTCCTCGTTTATATTTGGAGTTGACAGCAGGGGGTCTGCCCCATTCTGATCTACTATTGGCTGGTGGCGGTAGGTCTTCGTTTTCATTGGTGGCTTGAACCGGGTCTCAAGCCACTTTCCATGCGTTGATGGTTGCGATACTGTAAGTCCTGCAGCCGCCTAGACCTCCTTAGCGGCGCGGTTACGTCGATGGGCGTTTCGCTATGCTGCGGGACGTCACGGCTAACTTGTTATGATTGGCTGCGGGAGTATCTTCGTCGGGGGGGCGTCGTCTTCCGTGGAGTTGTCGTGCTCGGTGGTGTCATTGTTGGTGGCAGGTCTCTCATACTAGTAGGGAGGAGAAATTCTTCCTGCGTCGTATTTAGTGTGGGTCTTACTTGCTGGATGAGAAGCGCCTCCAGCAGGCGTAACCGGACGGGCATCAGGGCCTTCCCCCGATGATCTTCGTGTTTTGGATGATCACATCCCGGGAGATGACCTCTTGATGTTTGGTGCGTGCGTGATTTTTGATAGCCCCCTCTTGGGCGTGGCACGAGAGTCTCTTCGACAGGCGCATGGTAGTCATACCAACGTAGGCGCCGCTGCAACCGCGGACTGGGCATGTATACTGGTACACCACATGCGTCTGCTTCAGGGGGTCATCATCGTACCTGTGGAGAGGGGTTATTTTCATAATAAGGTCGCGCGTCCTCCGATTCTGGTAGTAGATAATTAGGTCGATATTTTTGGTGTCATCGGTCGGGGATACATTTTCAGAAATAATTTTCTTGACTGAGTCCTCTTCTTCACGGTAATGTGAGCTCATGAAGGCTTTATAATACAGCTTGATATTATCCTGGGGGCGGGGTTGCGGGCTCTCACTACCGTACCATTTCTCCAGGGCTGTACGGACTTCTCTGCTTATTAATTTATTTGAATACCCGTTATTTACGAGTACTTGGGAGGCGCGGTCGAGTTCCTGATGGAGTATCCTGCCAGGTCGAGCAGTGGGAGAGGGCTCTCCTGACGAAGGCCCTGACGGTCGTGCTTTTGAATCTGGCGGGGCACTCGCTGTCACCATTGAGGCAAAGTCTTAGGTGGTTTTCTTTGTGTAGACGGAAGTACGGAGGCCGTCTTCCGTCTTACTCACAAGGACGTCGAGGAAGGGGAGCCGATCGTCGGTGCTGTATTCAGCAGTGTAATTCAGCACGCTGCACTGCTGAAATGCCTGACGGAGGGCTTCTACCTCATTCTCGGCGTCGACTTGAACAAAGATGTCGTCGATATATCGTCCATATCTGCGGGGTTGCTGCATCCTAGCGAAGACTCGTTCCTCCACGGTTCCCATGTAAAAGTTAGCGAAGAGCACCCCCAGTGGAGCCCATCGCTACGCCGTCCTTTTGGCGTACATCTGTCCTCGGTGGTGGAGAAAGGGGCCTTCTTCGTGCAGATCTCCAGCAGTGTACGGAGCGAGGCTTCGGGGTATGTTGAGGGGCGCCGTCGACTGACTCCTGTAGACACGCTCAAGGATGATGTCAATGGTTTCGTCGACAGGCACGTCGTAAACAGGGACCCGATTTCGAGTCTCTTGTCGACAAGAGACTCGAAATCGAGTTGCTCCTCGACTCCATCCAGGCAGCTCGAAGCTCGGAGCATTGTGGAAGAAACTACCGACGCCCTTCAAACCCCTCCTACTTGCTGAAGCCCTTACGGAGAGGGGCTCGCACTCCAGCGGGATCTCACCAAGGAGATGAAGAAAGCGGCGAAGGAACTGAAGGAGAAGGAGAACATCACGGTGCGGCGCGCGGACAAGACGGCAGCCTTCGTCTTGATTGACACTGCTGAATACCACGAGAAGCTGGATGCCATTTTGTCCGACTAAGAGCAAGTTCGAGCGCCTGACAAGAAACCCGAACAGACGACATCAAGAGGAGGCCCCAACGGGTCATCAGTGTAGTGAATGCTGCGACTAACGCTGTCCATCTCCGCCCATACAAGGAGACTACAGCCTGGGTTATCTATACGGTAACATAAAAAACTCACAAACCAGGAAACCCCCTCCGGCCGATCATCAGCCAGACGCCCGCCCCTACTTACGCCTTGGCTAAACGTCTTAACCAAATTTTGACCCCCTACGTCCCGAGTCGGTACGCCTGCAGTCGTCAGTAAAAGAATTCCTAGAAGTCATCAAGGACGCCCCTGGCACCGGATTATCGCCTCGCTGGACGTAGAGCCCTGTTTACGAACGTGCCTGTCGACGAAAAACATGAAATCATCCTTGAGCGTGTCTACAGGAGTCAGTCGACGGCGCCCCTCAACATACCCGAAGCCTCGCTCCGTACACTGCTGGAGATCTGCACGAAGAAGGCCCCTTTCTCCACCCACCGAGGACAGATGTACCGCCAAAAGGACGGCGTAGCGATGGGCTACCACTGTTGCTCTTCGCTAACTTTTACATGGGAACCGTGGAGGAACGAGTCTTCGCTAGGATGCAGCAACCCCGCAGATATGGACGATATATCGACGACATCTTTGTTCAAGTCGACGCCGAGAATGAGGTAGAAGCCCTCCGTCAGGCATTTCAGCAGTGCCAGCGTGCTGAATTACACTGTTGAATACAGCACCGACGATCGGCTCCCCTTCCTCGACGTCCTTGTGAGTAAGACGGAAGACGGCCTCCGTACTTCCGTCTACACAAAGAAAACCAACCTAGGACTTTGCCTCAATGGTGACCGCGAGTGCCCCGCCAGATTCAAAAGCACGACCGTCAGGGCCTTCGTCAGGAGAGCCCTCTCCCACTGCTCGACCTGGCAGGATACTCATCAGGAAACTCGACCGCGCCTCCCAAGTACTCGTAAATAACGGGTATTCAAATAAATTAATAAGCAGAGAAGTCCGTAAAGCCCTGGAGAAATGGTACGGTAGTGAGAGCCCGCAACCCCTCCCGCCCCCAGGATATATCAAGCTGTATTATAAAGCCTTCATGAGCTCACATTACCGTGAAGAAGAGGACTCAGTCAAGAAAATTATTTCTGAAAATGTATCCCCGATCGATGACACCAAAAATATCGACCTAATTATTCTACTACCAGAATCGGAGGACGCGCGACCTTATTATGAAAAATAACCCCTCTCCACAGGTACGAG
>NC_087200.1:219291089-219303589 GCF_015104395.2 Macrobrachium nipponense
AGGTCAGATATTAAAAAAATATCTAGTTTTTATTTTCCCTTTCTAGTTCTGAAGAATGTAATTATATGTTTATGACAAAATACAATTTCCTGCACAGTGTGCTGGTTTATAATACCAGTGTTGATACTCCTCCGTTCGCTAGTTAGTTTTCTGAAAAGAAAACTGTGGTGCCGACTTTGTCCGTCCGCACGTCCTTCTATCCGCACTTTTTCTGTCCGCCCCCAAATCTTAAAATCATCTGAAGCTAGAGGGCTGCTAATTGGTAAGCTGATCATCCACCCTTCAATCACAAAACATACCAAATTTCAGTCCTGTAGCCTAGGCATTTTTGTTTTTATTAAAGTTTTAAGTTTAAAGTGGCCATAATCGTTGCGCCTGACAACGATGTATGCCAGGCCACCACATGGCCGTTGTTAAGGTTTTATGGGCGCGGCTCATAAATCATTATACTGAGACCACCAGAATATAGATCTATTTTGGTTGGGCTTAATTGTACGATGTACTTAAAACTCGAATGAGCCGAAGAAACTTCGGCGAATTTGTCATCGTTTTATCATGACTGCAAATAAAACGTAGAATAGTTGTCTACTGCAGTTGATGAAATTATAATCTCCAAAGATTTAAGGGAGGAGTAAATTCATTCCTGCTCTCTGCTGATGGCTACTGAATATCAGGGTGTATCGTTTCGTTTTTGTTTCCATTTTCACCATATTTTCTTAATTATCACCTTCTCCTATAACTTGTTTCTCTACTGGCTGAGATCCCTTTGGTTTATTAAGTATGTGACGCTGTCCGTAAGTTTCAGCTCAATTTTTAATTAAATAAAGAAAGAATGATAATTAACACAAAGACTTTATTGTGGCTATGTGAGGGTCCATTAGTCTACTCTAGGTCGCGTATTACCTTCAAACTTTCACCAAATTTTCGACTAGGGAACTTTCTTGCTCAAACAGGGTTTAATCAAAATCTAACTCTGACTCCACATAGTGCCATAATATCTGTAGCAAATATAAACATAAAACAGATCAGTCACATGAAGAAGAAGAATTTATCTAGGTGTTGTCAACTCCCAGCAGCAGAATTTTTGATGTATTTCTTTTATAAAATTTCATTCTTCTTAATTACTCAATTAGAAGTGATATTTTTATTTCATCTATTTATTTAGGTCGATCCCTTGAGGGTGCTGGAAAATAACAGTATTGTCTCTTCTTGCTAGGGCTTTTCTCGAGGGCTGGTGTCTATTGCAAACCACTCCCTATCCAACTAATTAAAATCTTTTATAATAATGAATAAAAAAAGGGCAAATAATTTGACTATATGTAACCCACCCACTCCCCAACCCTATACAGAAACTGAAGACTTGGTTAAAAAGAATAATTAAACTTAAGAAAAGGGTATTAAAATAGAAACAGCCCTTTCTAATTTGTACTGAGAGAGAGAGAGAGAGAGAGAGAGAGAGAGAGAGAGAGAGAGAGAGAGAGAGAGAGAGAGAGACTGGATGAAAGATGGGTGGGAGATATCAATTAGATTATCAGGACTTTTGCACTGTTACCATGTAAAATAATGTTAAAATCCAGATTTAAAAGCATTACAGAGAAAATTTTTACAAACAACCCTTCGAAATCTAACAACCCAAAAGCATGATAAAGGAAGGACCATCTGCCAAAAGTTGGCTCCCTTATTGCTTTCCGGGTTATAAAGGTTTATGCATTTTGATGAAAAAAGTAGAGGGGTAAAAAGAGTGAGCATTTGAAACAGATTGGTATGAAGGTTGGAATATAAAACAGCATTTGGGTGTGTAGGTAAAACGATTGACCGCCAAGGAACATATTCTCAAATAAAAAGAAAAAAAAAATAGTCGAACCATATTGGAGATGGGAAAATATATTTTTTTTATGAAAAATCTGGAAAGCATTTTTCTTAGATCATTCGGATTTTGAATGAACTATTCTAGATTAATAATAATAAAATAATAATAATAATAATCTAATAATAATAATAATAATAATAATAATAATAATAATGGCAATGAAGAACGTAGGCGAAGGAAACACCAACCTAAGCATGGCATGGTAGACCATAAGAAAGCCTTCGACATGACACCACACACATGGCTAATAGGATGCTTGAAAATATATAGGGTAGAGGAAAACACCATCAGCTTCCTCAAAAATACAATGCGCAACTGGAATACAATACTTACAATCTCTGGAATAAGACTAGCAGAGGTTAATATCAGGAGAGGGATCTTCCAAGACGACTCACTGTCCCCCACTACTCTTTGTAGTAGCCATGATTCCCATGACAAAAGTACTACAGAAGATGGATGCCGGGTACCAACTCCAGAAAAAAGGCAACATAATCAACCATCTAATGTTCATGGACGACATCATTCTGTATGATAAGAGCATCAAGGAAATAGATACCGTAATTCATGACTGTAAGGATTGTATCTGGGGACATCAGGATGGAGTTTGGAATAGAAAAATGCTCCTTAGTCAACATACAAAAAGGCAAAGTAACGATAAACTGAAGGGATAAAGCTAAACCAGATGTGAGCAACATCAACACCATTGATGAGACAGGATACAAATACCTGGGAATAATGGAAGGAGGAGATATAAAAACACCAAGAGATGAAGGACACGATCAGGAATATATGCAGAGACTCAAGGCGATACTCAAGTCAAAACTCAACGGCCGGAAATATGATAAAAGCCATAAAAACACATGGGCAGTGCCAGTAATCAGATACAGCGCAGGAATAGTGGAATGGACGAAGGCAGAACTTCGCAGCTCGGTTCTCAGCAAATCTGTAAGAATGAAATTGCAGACTTCTGCTCTTTTCTGAAACCCAGCTGTTGCGAGTTTTCTATTTAGATTTGTCATCAAAAAGAGAGAAAATGAAAACTGGCAATAAAATCATGTAAAACAAACAATAAAAAAAAAACACTTCAAGATGGAATTTTAATAAAGCTCTAATATGACAATTATTAAAGCGAATTATCCCTTTTCTGTGCTTTACCCTTCAATAACGGAATTAGATCAATCCTCCAATAATTCCTAGTGAGAATAGTTTTCCAGTGACGCCTCATTGAGACTCAAAAGAGGAGATCAAACTCTTCCTGTTCCCTTCTCACTGTTCCCGATGGGAGGAAACAACGATAAAACCTAGGCTTTTAATCTTCCTTATTCTTCCTGAATCTCCCTTTGACGGACTGGATTCTAGCTCTCTCTCTCTCTCTCTCTCTCTCTCTCTCTCTCTCTCTCTCTCTCTCTCTCTCTCTCATGCTTCAGTGAAAAAGAATTGGTCAATAGTTTGTAACTCACCTTTAAAGTCTGAAACTTGCCGTTTCCAAGATATAATAGACATCCAGAAGAGAAGATTAATATCAAAGAGAAAAAAAAAGCCAGACCATATTGTACGGTCACAGTCAAAGCAATTTATGAAACAGAATTCGAAGCTAATTATCCAGTAGAGATATAATAACTATTGAAATTACTAAGTAAATATTTCTCGGTCATTGTCATATCAATTTATTGGGTAATATAGAAGTTTTTAGATTATTTTCATTAGGTATGTTATTTTACATATCAAATAAACTGCCAAATTGAATAGTTTAAATAATACCTTATAGTATTTTTTCTTTTCTGTAATTCGTTCTGATCAAAACTAACTAAGACTTAAAATTAACTTAATCGAAATTTAATGCCAGCTTCTACTAACCTCGGTATTTTACACACCAGCCAAGATGTCAACCTGAGATTAATGTTTACACGCGAAATAGCCGGCAAAATAAGAGCAGAGAGTTACCGACCGACTGCACCTTCCTCTGACATATCATAACGATAATTCTCGTCGCCAAATCACGACACTAATCACAAATGACAAACGGTGTGAGGCAGGTATACGTTTTGTTCGTGACAAATGGGAATTTTATAAGGCTTTTACACGACATTATTGTGGAGGACATTTATATGCTGACTTTCTCTTAATATAGGACAATAATTCCTAAATAGATCTACTACTTTTCTTTTCTGTCCCCTTTTTGGGACTTGGTAGGATTTGGTGTATGCTTAATATTTTTATAGCGATATACTTATATCAAACCTGTATTTTTATCACTTTTTTGTATGATTTTAGTCGATTTGTATTATATCTCTAGGTATGAAAGTCAAAGTAGTGTATTGTATGCAAAATAAAGCGTTTATTATATATAGTATTATTATTAATATTTTTTTTTTAATTCGACTGGGTGGTATTTATAGTGTGGGGTTCCGGGTTGCATCCTGACCTTCTTAGGAGTCCATCACTTTCTTCTTACTATGTGTGCCGTTTCTAGGATCACACTCTTCTGCTGAGTCCTGGAGCTACTTCAGCCTCTAGTTTTTCTAGATTCCTTTTCAGGGATCTTGGGATCGTGCCTAGTGTCCTATGATTCATGGGTACGATTTCCACTGGCATATCCCATATCCTTCTTATTTCTATTTTGCAGATCTTGATACTATCCATTTTTTCCCTCTCTTTCTCTTCAACTCTGGTGTCCCATGGTATTGCGACATCAATGAGTGATACTTTCTTCTTGACTTTGTCAATCAACGTCACGTCTGGTCTGTTTGCACGTATCACCCTATCCGTTTTGATACCATAGTCCCAGAGGATCTTTGCCTGATCGTTTTCCATCACTCCTTCAGGTTGGTGCTCGTACCACTTATTACTGCAAGGTAGCTGATGTTTCTTGCACAGGCTCCAGTGGGGGAGGGCTTTGCCACTGAATCATGCCTCTTTTTGTACTGGTTCTGTGCAAGTGCCGGGCATTCACTTGCTATGTGGTTTATGGTTTCATTTTCGTATTGCACTTCTACATATGGGAGAGATGTTATTTCCGTCTATCGTACTTTGAACATATCTGGTTCTTAGGGCCTGATCTTGGTGCCGCTGTTATCATTCCTTCAGTTTCATTCTTTAGCTCTCCCCAATCTGTAGCCATTGCCAATTATTATTATTATTATTATTATTATTATTATTATTATTATTATTATTATTATTATTATTATTATTTTATTAAAACCAAAAGTAATGGCTACTTCAGCAGCGTTAAACTTGTAGAGATTCTCCTCTATTTTGCGAAATAGCGGCTTTTTATTTTCGTGCAACTTAAACAGGTTTAGTAGCGCGCCCATGGAGGTCATGGTCAAATACAGAGTCAAAATAGGTGTATATATTTGAATTTTACAGATAAACTATGATACCATAGTCATCAAAAGTCATTAATGATTGTCTCTCTCTCTCACTCTCTCTCTCTCTCTCTCTCTCTCTCTCTCTCTCTTTCTTAAAGCGAGCTTTCGTCTGGAGCTGCCAGACATCTCGGGACTAGGAGGCTGAGGGTGGAACTGATCTTGGTGCGGTGTCCGTCCTCGTTATATCTGTGGTTGACAGCAGGAGAAACAAGCATGGAGCAGACCCCCTGCAGCTCCAGACGAAAGCTCGCTTTAAGAGAGAGAGAGAGAGAGAGAGGGAGAGAGAAGAGAGAGAGAGAGAGAGAGAGAATCATTAATGACTTGATGACTATGGTATAATAGTTTATCTGTAAATTCAAATATATACACCTATTTTGACCCTGTATTTGACCATGACCTCTATAGGCGCTCTACTAGCCTTTTTAAGTAGCACGAAAAAAAAATAAATAATAATAATAATAATAATAATAATAATAATAATGATAATAATAATATCCTTTATTTCGGTTCAGGGCCATATACAATGAATATACAAAATACACAGTAACATACACAATCTAGATATATGAGTAAACATGATAGGAAAAATGAGTAATCGGCACTTATCCACAAAATAGCTGAGGTAGCATAAAAGATAGTAATTATAATACTGGTAATAGTAATAATATTGGTGAGAACAATAAATGCATTGAGAGTTATAAACAGTTAGTGCTCAAATTATATAACTTAAATTTCAACTAGAGACCTTAGGTGGTTACAGTAGTCAGGTCCAGAGGGCTAAATACATAAATTGAATGTATAAAAAAAAAAACTTTAACTTGATAGTAATCACAGAAATAATGAAAAATAAAATATCAGCAATAAATATAATAATGACAAAATCTGCAGATGACATCTTGCTAATACAGAGATTAAGTCCTTTAGGGGACAAAGGCCTCATTTTCCCATCTTTCCCACAATTTAGATATTCTTCTTGCTTCACTCCTTAGGATGCTTTGTATGAGCGAGTTGCCGCTGTTTCTCACTCGGGTTACCAGGCTGGACATTGTTCGCCTTACAATGATTTTTAAATTGTCCAGGTGGTTTTCTAAGAACATCTGTGTGGCGGAGTGGTAGCGTGGAGTGTTTGTGAGGCGTCTCAGAATGTCATTGTGCACAACAGTGATACGTCTCATGGTCTCTCGGGTATAGTTCGTCCAGAGGGAACACCCATAGATACTGTAGCAGTACGAGCGGAAGAGCAGCAGTTTCACGTCTCGGTGACAGAAGGCAAACCTCCTTGCAATCATGTTGCCAGTTGCACATAGTTTACGAAGCCTCTGTTTTATGTCTGCCGTATCTTTTAGGTCGTCGGTTAATAATGTGACCCAAATACGGAAATTCGCGCACAAATTCCAGCCGATGGTTTTCGAGGAAAATTTGTGGTTCTGCAATATGCTTAAGCGATCTGGGAGCAGCGACATGCACTGGGTCTTGGTTTCGTTGTATATTATATCAAAATTCCTCTGCATATTGGCGGCAAGTGTCGATGAGTCGTTGGAAACCTGCACTGATGGGGAAATCAGAACCATATCGTTGGCGTAACAGAGGTGTTTTATAGTTGTTTCATTGACAGTGCATCCGATTGGAGTGAGGTTCAGTTTTGACATTCAAGGCATCTGTGTACATATTAAAAACGGTATGGAGAGAGAATGCCCCCTTGCCGAAGCCAGTTTAGGGAGCCGAAGGTGTACGATAATACGTTGTCCCATTTGACACAGAAATTGCTGTGTGGAGAACCAGCAATGTAAAATGCCTATTAGATATAGGAGTGTGCCCCTTTTATGCAGCTTCAGGAATAGCTTCAGGTAGTTTACTCCTGTCAATGCTTTTCTCACATCTACGAAACACAGGAAAACAGGAGATGCTGACGATAGGTAGTAGTTCAGCAATTCTTGCAGTATGTAGATGCAGGTGTCGGTTGAGTGGTTTGCTTTAAACCCGAACTGGTTGTCAGTGGTGTGTAGAAAGGGGAGAAGTCTCACAAGAAGAACAGACTCAAGTATCTTCGATGCGATCGTTGTGATTGCAATTGGCCGGTAGTTGCCAGGGTCAGCTGCATCCTTTAGCTTGTTTTTGATTAATGGTATCAAGTGAACTAAGAGTAGGGAGTCTGGAAGCAAACTGGTGAATTATGCACCCATTGAATATGGGCAGCTAGCAAAATGTAAATTATCGGATGGCAGAATTGAAAGCCTCTGCGGGAAGACCATCAAAAGCCGGGCGTTATTATTAGGTATGCTGTTTATGGCATCGCTGATGTTACCTGGCGTAATACGGTCTGCAAAATGAAATTGAATGTTGTCATTAAGGAGGTTATCTACCTCGCTTCGGGAATCCTGATCATTTATGCAATTCAGGATATTGTTGAAGTGATCACCCCACATCCTTGCGATAGCCTCGTCTTCGACTGCTTCCCCTAATCTCTTTGATAGCTTTTTAGTTTTGGGATTTAAGGACTGGATATCTTTCAAAGACGAGGGTAATCACCAGATTCTACGTTTTTATTGACATTGCATCGGCTCTTAGTTGTTTTTTCATTTAACCTGCAGTGCTTAAGAGCAAGTTGAATTGCGCTCTCGCCTGCTCATCTAGTAATGCAGTGTGTCCTTCCCTTGGGCTGCCATTTTGCCTCCACAGTAAAAACATTTCTCGTGAGTATGTACAGATCCTCAACAATGTCATTCCAACCAGGTATATTACGAGAATTACCTTGACGAAATCTATAGGCAGTCCTGCCCGAAGCAAACATAGCGGAGATTATGTTCGAATAGAATTCATTCAGATCCCTCTTGTGGTGGTCATTTCTACATTTTGTGTTGGTACACAGTAAGGCGTCAGCCGGTTGAATTATTGACCGCAACCTGGTTTCCGTGGTCGCCCTAAAGTATCTGGGTTATCTGGTTTTGGTTTTCTGTTGGTTTTTAAACTCCCAGTTAACCGCTGGTGGGGCGCGGTCAGTTAGTGGGTTCATGGTAGGGAGGGATGGGGTACTGAATGACACCTGTAATGGGATGTGATCGTAGCCCGTTGCAAGATCGTAGTGAATATTGCAGGTCATAATAGAATCATGAAGTTGTGGAGATGTGATGCAGTGGTCCAGCCAGGAGGTTGTAATTGCGTCCGCTTTATTATGTACATATGAGTAAGAGGAGGGAGGGAGGAGCATTACATCGCTAATTTGGAGAGCATGATTTTGACAGAAGCGAGTAATTTCATTATAGAATTGTTTTGTGGGGTGAGAATTAAGGTCCCCTATTATACAAATATGATCAGCAGGAGAATCTTGAATAATACTGTGTAACTCCCCTAGGATCATGCAGTAATGATCAAAATTATTGTTATTTCCCATGGCATATAAACATTAATTATTAGGATTTTAGAGTTCCCTACTGTCACTTGAAGCCCAAGCAATCTGTCACTCCTGTAGGTCATCACCTTTTATATATTGTCTAACGATTTGTGCCACAGGAAAGAAAGTCCCCCCTTCAGGCGACCGGCTATGATTTGATCTGTAACTTGCATCGATGAAGTCGAGAAGGTTCTGAAGTCTTCATGAATTGAATCGCAGATGGCAAGGGTCATGAGGCCAGAGGAGCGTTTCTTGCAATGCAATGATGCCGTTGAAATTTTTGCAGAGCATGTTTTGGAGAGGAATGTTCTGCTTGAGGCCAAAAATATTCCAAGAGATTATGTTTAATGTATCCATGGCTACTCACGAAGATGGGAGATGAATGCGCTGATCATTGGGTGGATGGGGGGGGTTGTCTAGGGGGAGCGGGGTAGTCACTCGCCGTGGGCGGTTGGGCTGGCACTTGCGGTGGAAATGACCCTGGTTGGAGTGTTAGTAAGTTTCCCCTGGGTGGTTGGTGGCCCAGATTAGGTTATATCTTGAAACAACTAATATATTAGGACCGAAATTCTCGCCTTTAAGAACGCTATTCGCAAAATAGAGAAGAATCTTCTACAGTGTAACGCTGCTGAAGTAGCCATTACTTTTAATAAAGTATGCTGGAGAGAGGGTCTGTTTCCTAAGTATTATTATTATTATTATTATTATTATTATTATTATTATTATTATTATTATTATTATTATTATTATTATTATTATTATTGAAAGATAAGCAGATTAATCGATCTTCATTATATATCAGTCCTTCTCTCTTTATTTGGAAACGTATTGAACATACACTCATATTTCCGCATAAATCCTTTAAAAGCGTTTCATTTATTTACAGTAAAATCATTCTTGCGCACACTTCAGGGAATAAAGTTGTTTATAAGGCACAGGGATATTAAGGGCAAGGCTGATTTAAATATTACCCAACATTGGAAAAAAAACTATGATTTCTTTGATTGTTAGATATCTATATTATTTACAGGTAACAAAAATGAGCAAATACTGTAAAGAATCATTAGAAAATGATGAAAGGACACCAAAACCCTTTTTAAGAAATAATCAAGTGCTCAAACATGATTCTCTCCTCCTTCCATGTGACTGAATTTAGCGCCATCTGTGAGATGGAGTATAAACTTTCAAAACAATTTACTGTAAATGCTTATGGAGTCGAGACTGAACCATTGCTATGGTCATAAAGAAATTAATTTTGGTAACTTAAGTCTCGTAAAAAATTAATCTTTTTCTTCACAATTTTTGATGAACGTTTTTCGTTTTACTTACATTTTTATACACATTTATTAAGACTAATCCTCGCTAAGTATATGATTGATTTTTAATGATAAACTTGATCTGACTAAACTTTTTTTTGTCAAATCTTAAATGAGAGATATTTATCCACAAGAATATGTTTTTATAATCATAGATGATCCCCATTATTCGAATTTACATCTCCTGCACGTATAATGTCCAGAGCAGGAGCCTTCATTAAAAGCAACAGTGAAGGAGAATAAAATTGAAATTTTTTTTCTTATCGGAAATCAAATTACCCAAGTAAAACAGGCGCCACGTTCCTTGCAAATTGAGTTTACGAAGCTGATTACCTCGGCTAAGGCTATTACTCAGTTTTCTCAGACGCCCAGATAAAGGCTGCTTGATTTATATAGTGCCTGATCTACGGATCTCGTCAAAGAGTTCTCCGTAATTTACTTACTGGAAAGTAAACTCCATTAGGCGCTAGATAAGGGATTAGTTTATAATATACCCCGTGGAAACCCAGAGACTTCTCTGCGCATGCGTATATGAATTGGCTTATTTGGAGGAATTTTTGCGTAGTTTCAAGATGATCGGAATATGAATTGTTTCTTATTTTTTTACGAACTCCAGTTGAAGGAAACCGCATACTTGTGACTAAATTTACGAACATACATAAATACATAAAGTGTAGTATCACTCTTTGTCTTTTTGAATTCATAAATTTTTATCAATAATTCAACGTCCTTATTTGGAGAGTTAAACTCATCATATGCCTTTACACCATTCGTCCAGCAACGAATAAAAAATTTATCTCTGACAGAAAAATTTTTAAAAATTCATCTTGCTTTTTGTCATTCTTCCTTTTTCTCATTGTCCTGTTTTTGGGATGTGGGCGTCTTGAGGATTATATTCAGGTTGCTTACCCTAGTAGCCTTTGAGCACCATGACCTTAATTGCTATTCTTTCCTCAGCTTTCTCTCAAGGTATTATATATATATATATATATATATATATATATATATATATATATATATATATATATATATATATATATATATATATATATATATATATATATATAAAACGATGGGTTTATAGATGAGGCCAAAGTTTCATTTTACTTTTTAAGGCCGAGGAGCGAATGGAATCAGATTTTCGAAAACAGCAGAAAGGAACTTGGTATCTGTCAATATCAAACCATGAAGAATGTTTACTATTATATTTGGTGAAGTCTTTCAAGATGAAACCATTAGGACACGATGCTTTTATATTTGGTCATCCAAATTATTACCAGTGAAAACTATGGTGAACACCCGTTTTTTAAGAATGGAGTTGAAGTAAGGACCTTGTTTTTGGGTGCAAATCTTGATATATTATTGGGATGAGACAGAATACAGAGTTTAGGCCAAAGGCCAAGCACTGGGACCTATCAGGTCATTCAGCGCTAGAAAAGGAAATTGAGACTAAATAGGTTTTGAAGGTACAACAGAAGGAAACCCTTGCACTTACACTATGAGACATTTGTTATGGGAGGGTTGAGGAAAGTACGATGGAAGAAAGAAAATATGACGGAGGTACAATAAAATGAAAGAAAACGAGGGATTGCAGCTAGGGGCACAATGGACTGATATAGCTGGATTATTATTGCATATTGAATAGTAAAAGCTTTATTTATTGCAAAAATAACGACACATACACGCACATGAAAAATATTCCATTGTCTATCAAAATATTAATAGGAATATCTTGCATTAATACACAAGATTATTCTTATCTTTTTTTGTACTTGGTGATATTAAAGAGAGAGAGAGAGAGAGAGAGACGGAGAGAGAGAGAGAGAGGAGAGAGAGAGAGAGAGAGAGAGAATTTTCACGATTCAGGTTCACTGTCTCAAAAGAAAAAAAATGGAGTGCCAAATAAAATTTTCCAAACCAAATATAAAATATACAGCAACCATTAACTTCGAAACGGATAATAGGACAATTCATAATATGTGACCGTAAAATAAAAGCTAAATTGGATTTTACTTCCTTTTTTTGTAATCATATTGCAAAAGCCTAGCATTTATCATTATTGCAAATAAACTCGGTAAAGTTTTATTTGCAGCATGAAAACATTTCTTTCTTACTTATTCGGAAACATAGTTTAGTTTAATTGAATGTTTGGTTTTGTATTATTCTTTGAAGTTCCATAATTATTTTCTTCTTAAGCATGTCATAATTCATATTTCCATGCACATTCTATTCAGTTCATTTAAAGAGTCGAATCTCTCTCTCTCTCTCTCTCTCTCTCTCTCTCTCTCTCTCTCTCTCTCTCTCTCTCTCTCTCTCTCTCTCTCTCTCTCATTATTACTGAGGATAGAGTGATACCTGATGCTTATGAATTATATATTTATTTTATATTGGCCTCAGAAGACTAATTCTTCACAGAAGCCAACTCAGAATCGGTAACAACCGTGAAATGAGAGAGAGAGAGAGAGAGAGAGGAGGAGGAATTTGCTATATTTTGTAGAACAAACTTCGGAGTGTCATGTATGACTGGAGAGAGAGAGAGAGAGAGAGAGAGA
>NC_087200.1:219311772-219337582 GCF_015104395.2 Macrobrachium nipponense
CTTAGTGGAGGAAACACCAAAGAGTGAATAATCTCACATAGTGTGACGTTGTTCTTTCTTGAATTTTCACTTGGGGACAACAAAGGCTTTATGATTGATGTGGGTACATTAATGTAAAGTGTATCACAGAAAGCTTATTTTCTTTCTTCATCATTTTCACAAACCCTTTCTGCACCAACAATCCTTATAAAGTAAATAAAATATTTCCAGGTTTATCATAGGTGTACTTGTCACAGGTAATATATCAAAGCCATTTCATTTATTATTTTTTTTGTTTCTTCTTCTTCTGGGGTAAGATTGACGCCCAATAATGCTGGAAGTCTGTCTTATAAAAGGTTTCTAGTTTGTTTTCATAGGCAATTTCATTTGGGGGTTTTATTGTGCAGTTGTAAATTTTTTTTTATATTTAATAAATACAGACTAGTATATTGATGAAACAGACGGAGAAAGAGAGAGAGAGAGAGAGAGAGAGAGAGAGAGAGAGAGAGAGAGAGAGAGAGAGAGAGAGAGAGAAGAGAGAGAGATACACTAACCATATATTGCTTAATAATATTAGTTGATAAAATGACTATCTTTATGATATTTCACAGGCATTTTATAGTGAAATGCTTCTAAACTTTAGGCTAATATAAAAATTATTTTCAGGTAATCTCGATTGATAGACAATATCAAAAGAAGGAATTTCATATATATTTTGCAAGTAGCACCACGAAACCCCCATAATATTTGACTTTGTGAAACAAACAATATAAAACTTTTTTTTAAACAACTACAAATGGTTTCCCAAGAGTCAAAGAGCACATCAGTGTGAACATAAGGCCCCCATGAATACACATGAAGCTAAAAGAGATTTTCATTTAAGAGATTCAATTTTCTGAACGTAAATAGTTTTCGCATTTAAGCAATTAAAGTTTCTGCGTATATGTCGTTTTTGTTGCACCACAAACGTGTGTGCTAAGAGAGAGAGAGAGAGAGAGAGAGAGAGAGTCCCGAAGTTATTCTTCGTTAAGGAAAACGTATTATACTTGCTGAATTCAAGCGCGCTAAGTGAATTTTTTAGGTCCACTATATGTACAATATTCTTTCTAATTATTCATACAGATAATCCGAAATATATGTAATCAAATTCTGATGTAAAATAATAAGGGTTTCTCTTCCTTAAATGGAGAGTCATTGCCAAAACTCGGAAACAGAAATATTAAGAAAGGAATACACATCACCATGAATTACAGAAATTGTCTGAAAATCTTGCGCTCGTATTTCTGAAACGAGGGAAAACGTGAACAGAAATATAATATCAGCATGAATGCAGGTACAGTACAGAGATTCATTCGTATACAAATTTTTGCTTATAAATTGCCTCTCCTCTTAATTGCCTAGTGTAGCGTAGGATAGTATATCCTTATATATATATATATACTATATATATATATATATATATATAGATATATATATTATATATATATATATATATATTATATTAGTGTTATGTCAGGTATTGTCTCCGAAGGCTATCACCATCATGTCAAAGATTATAATTAAACGAGATCTACTCCCTTATGAGGGAAAACCATATCATTCATATTTTGCTGTCACAGTTGAGCCAATTTTTAAAGATACTCTTTTGAGCGGTTTAACTTTGAATTGCTTTAAGGCATAAGACAGAATTTTCAATTTTTTTCTTATTTAATTAGATGACATTTAACTTTTTTGTAGGACTATTTGACAAAACAATTTGCATGTGGATGGGTCTTTGTGTGAGTGGGTTTGGGAGAGAGAGAGAGAGAGAGGATAGGAGAGAGAAGAGAGAGGAGAGAGAGAAGTTCCCTGGTGTAATGTATGATTGCAATATGAATTCTTATGTTGCCATCATGTGCATCAAGTTATTCTGAAGCGAAACTTCCTTGAACTAACAAAAGATGCCATTCCAGACCGCTTGTACAAGTACTGATAATTAATTGGGAACTGCTTCTCAAAAAAACAAGTTGATATTTATTATGAAATGCAATCTGTGATGACAGTCCACCTGTTGGCGAAGGGTTGGACATAAAACTCATGACTTATTGCGTGTCAAGCGTGGCGGTAAATTTATGAAGATATAAAAACAAAATGAAATGAAAGAAGAACAGCATTTTATTACGGATTTCATTATTCCTAAAAGAGAGGTGAGTCTTCATCGTATGAAAGACTAGGATCTTTTCAATTTCCTGTGATTTATTGCTTTTTTTTTTTGCGTTACAGTTTGAAGCATGACTTTCTATTTGTCAATATGGGTTAAGTTTTATCAAGAAGAAAGATTAAAGCCTACACCTATGGTATCTAAGGCGGATAGGCAAAACAAGACTACGTTGTAAACACGACTCTCTGAATATCAGCTTCTTCTCTTCAATGCCTCACAGTAAAGAGTTCTTTGTCATATTTTTCTTTTTCTTTCTTCTTTTTTTAAGTCTTCAGCTAAATCGCTAGACAGAGTCAACGACTAAATACCTAAAAGGTCTCTAAAGAGAAATCATCCTGCAGAGACAGACAAGTTATAGGAAAAGCTATATAAATTAATGGATATGAAGAAACAGAAAATAAAACCAATACACTGAATTAAGGAGATGTCAGTAGAAACCTGCCTATTTCATCAAGTTGTATCTCACATAGACATTTCCTTAATGGTATAGACACAACTTTCGTTTTAATTTTTGAGGGACAAAAATAGTTCCTGTATTATTTCATTCTTAAGATACGAGGAGTCATTATGATTAATGTTAATTAAGAAAGTATTGGATGGGTCCTTTAAGGTTTGCAATATATTACTTCAACTTTACGAAGAGCTTGAGTGGTCTACCTCATGAAAGGGGAAGGGCCTGAATATGGCGCTGGGTTGCACGAAAGTCTTCGCCATCATTTATTGGATTATATTTTGGCAGCCTATTTTATATAGTTGCAAAGATGATTTAATTACGAAATACAAAACAAACTCTACCATATTTACTTTCACGAAAAAAATTCCCACTATTATCAATGACTCAAAACATCGTGAGGATGCACGAAAAACTTCTACACCATTTATTAAAAAAAAAGACTTTGTTTGAGGGAATCATTAGTAAATCACATAGCAGGTTTAATTTCAAACTACAAAATAAACTGTGCCTCATTTACTTTCAAGCAAAATACTACTGTCAACAGCACAAGTCTGAAAACAACTGACATTCTTCACCTTGAAATGAAAAATTCCTCCTCTTTGGGGAATCCTCAGATTACGTCCTCTTAAACAAAACTTTTCGAAAGACGTGACAAGGAGGCCGCCTTCAGGCGAGGAGCCAACTCTCTCTCTCTCTCTCTCTCTCTCTCTCTCTCTCTCTCTTTCTCTGTGTATACAGAGAGAGAGAGAGAGAGAGAGAGTATGAGAGAGAGAGAGAGAGATACCTTTGAGCAAAATCGTAGGGGAGGAAATGTAAATGAAGAGCCTCTGGTTAATGTTTGCTCTAAGTACAAATCCGTCATAAATTTCACTCCCTTTTTGAAAACAGCCTCCGGAGTCCCTTGAATTATTTCCTGATGGAAGGAGTTGTCTTATTTATGAAGCTTTTTCTTGATGTCTGAATATTTTCATCGGTGTTTATTAGCAAAAAAAGGGCACATTATTAAGCTGATAAAGATATATTCAAATATCTATATTCTGTTTATTTATTCCCTTTATACTTATCATATTCTTCTCTTTAATTCGAGATAAAAATATATTAATAAATGGACCGTCATTATACTATTTCTATTCATGAGTGCTGAAACGGTCTTCTCCGCACTTCTTAACAAACAAACAAAAAAAAGGAGAATGTCATCTGTGTCTTCTCCGCACTTCTTAACAAACAAACAAAAAAAAGGAGAATGTCATCCGACATACAGAGACGTACTAATTTATGACCAGTTATAAGCCAGTCACCACTGACGCCATATGAGTAAAACTGATTCCGATTTCATATATTATTCTTTCAACATGCAAAATCTAAATTATAATACAGCAAAACACTCACACGGAAACCAATATTATAGGTCGGGTATTGATAGCGCCCTAAATTTAACTATTTAATCTCCAAAAATCCATAATGACAGCTGACTCCATCCTACACGCTGACGCTTGTTACCTCAATAATTGGTTGTATATTTGATGGTTTCATATCCGGATTGACAGCCAGCGCTGTCAAAGTAATAAAGAAGCGATTGCCGCTGCGATGGAAACACGAGAGGAAAGATTAAAGAACGTTAAAATTCTGCTGTGATCGAGACGGTGAAGAACAATCAATTCGAAAGATATTGTGCGGAAATATATTAGGGCAGGATTTCTTTGTTATCCACATAGCGTGGACTTTGATTGAGGGAAAGAATTTTAGTTTTAATAACAGTAAAGTTTGAGAGATGTATATATAGATATTATATATATATATATATATCATATATATATATTAGATATATATAATTATATATATATAGACTGAGAGACAGAGAGAGAGAGAGAGAGAGAGAGAGAGAGAGAGAGAGAGAGAATTATCATATGAGATTTCATCCTTTTTCTTCCAGCCATGAGAAATAAAAATTGATAAATCAAGGGAGAGAGAGAGAGAGAGAGAGAGAGAGAGAGAGAGAGAGAGAGAGAGGGACAACGCAGAAATTCTATCATGTGAACGCGTCCTTTCGAAAGCAATAGGAATTCATCAAAACGAGCCTGTGGTAAAAGAAACAAGTCATAAAATAATAAACGCAAAAGTGGATCAAGGTCAGATCAAATATTGGCCTATTCCTTCTTCTTCTTCTTCTTCTTCTTCTTCTTCTTCTTCTTCTTCTCGGCAAATAAACCTGAAGCGTTAATGGTCTTAGGCTTCTGTGAAAAGAAATCTGGGTATCTGGAGGTTCCGTTAAATAGCCTTTGTACGTCTCCCTCATTGACACTTGAGTCTAAAGTGTTTGTAGGAGTTTTGTTCAGCCTCAATGGGGTGTTTGAACAAGCCCCCGATACTGAATGATGCCTAGATCTGAAGCTTTTGCAAAATGCATGGAGACTGAATCAGAGGGAGAACTCAAAGAAATAATAAAAAAAAGAGGTGAAAAGAGGAGACTTATCATGTCCTGAGTAAAACGAGAATGTATTGTAATCATTATAATAAGACATTATTTAACAAGAATATATATATTATATATGTATACGCACTCTTCTTGTGTATGTCTTGCCTCGTGTCTGTAATAGTCAGAAATGGAAAGCCAAAAAAATCTTACGCCGAGAGTGTTCTAAAATTAAGTGGGTCTACAACGTCCTTGCTTCTTAAAAGACCAAATCTTCCTCTGACTTGAAGTTAACTCTAAATAAAAACCAATATTTATAGACAGTTCATTTTTTACCTTTAACTTCAAGTTGATTTTGTGAGTGCGAGTTATGCTTGAAAAGTTACGTGAATACAAGTGATATACTTAATCCTGGAATACTGATTGAATGACTGAATTACAGAGACAATGTCTGAAGTGTACTTTGTTCGAAACGCTGATTGCTACACGGTTGGGTATCGCATACGTTCACCTAGAAAGTAAGTACTCTAGTTTCAAGAATTTATTTTTGTATTTGAACATTTATAATGTACGATGTATCTAGTTAGATTATAAAATAAGCTACCAGCACAACAAATGACCCTTTCTTCTTCTTGGCAAAGATGTAATTACTGTGTCCGGAATGTATTCTTTTTGAAATGAGTTAAGAAACTTCATAATTATGAGTATCTGAATTTGACATAACTTCCTGCATAATGCGGAATATTTTGAGAGATTCCTCGCTGTATTAAAATGGGCAGCCAATCTGATTATTTTAATTCCTGTTTCCTTGCTCATTGAGTCCGTCAACGTTAAACGTTTCTAACATCAAATTACTGGTAAACTGCGTCCGTTATCGTGCAAATGCAACTGAATTGTTAAAATCACGCACGAACGAACCTGTCAAGAAAAAATTATAGCCCAGCAATCAAGCAATTCTGTCCGGGAAGAATATCTCCACACCAAATTCATTTTGAGAAAGGTAATTTATGTTGTCTTGGGCAATGTAACAAACTGTACGTGGATCAATTTATGAACTGCCTTAAATATTTTGTTGGCGAGGCGATGTACTTTGTGTATCTAAGCAAGGACTGAAAAATAATGTTTTAATTATTATCATTAGTTTTTGGGTTAATGAATCCTAACAATATAGGAAAAGTAAGCATATACCATAGATAAATAATGCCCAAAGAGTACGATAATATTATTTTTCATTTGTTATAAAGAGATAGAAAATGAAACGAAATGTTAGCGAGAAATGTGGAGGATTTTAAAACGAGTTTGGAATAGGTAAATAAAATTAATACAGTTTTTATTTCATGAAAAGCTGGCCATTCAGGAGACCTAATTTTATTTAAATGGACCAGATAGAATATAAGCCTTACCTGCGTCCTTTCATCTAAGAAAATTTAATTATCGCGTGTATTGGGAGTGACTTGCATGAATGACTTTATTGTCTAATGAATATTTCTATGAAAATGTTACTGTAACATTTTTAAAAATAATAATGTTAGATGTTTCATGCTTTAGCTAGAATCAACTAGAGATTTCAGTTCATCTTGCATATTTTAAAACTGGTGACTGGTTTTCCAAAAACTTGTAGACTGCTGTCAGTATATTGGTATGGCGTTTTGTACGTTATTTGGTTACTTATCTCATTACATATTACATCGTTCAACTTTGCGGTAGTTCTGTGGAGTGATTAAAATTACGGTACATAGCTCATCATATGAAGGTTATTTAGATATTCATTTCATTATATATTACTTAGGTTAACCTCTACTTAATACTGTAGAACTGATTATAATTCTGGTACGTGGTCCGATTCATCTGGATGTTATTTATATACATGTTACATTATATATTACTCACTGAACTTCTAGTTAATTCTGTGGGATTGTTTATAATTCTGGTACTTGTCTGCTCATCTGATGTACAATGTAAGTTCTGATTTACCTTTAGCCAAATATTCCAGATAAAATAGTGTATAACTTAAAGTACAGATCTAAGAGTCTCTTGAAATAGGGAAAATTCAGAGCCATTTAATCTTTCCAAATCAAGAAGACATGTTTAATGTCTCTGAAAATGTCACGAATTCTCTGGCGTTTTCAAAACTAATTAAAGAGAAGATTTTATATAATATTTATTCCAGACATTATGAAGCTTACATCAGAGAGAGAGAGAGAGAGAGAGAGAGAGAGAGAGAGAGAGAGAGAGAGAGAGAGAGATATTAAATGTATCATTTTTACTCGTAACGTTATGGGACAATTACGCTGAGACAGTTGCCCGTTATAGACTATATATATATATATATATATTATATATATATATATATATATATATATATATATATTATATATATATATATATATATATATATATGTATGTATGTATGTATGTATGTATAACTGAATCACGAAAGTTAGGAACGTGATAAATCCATAAATAAAGATATATGCCACGAAGGACAAAATAAACGAATGAGGATCTGCAAGATCTTTCGACGTTAAACATCCTTTACTGATAGCAGATCCTCATTCGTTTATTTTTCCTTCGTGGCATATATCTTTATATATATATATATATATATATATATATATATATATATATATATATATATATATATATATATATATATATATATATATCGTATATATATATATATATATGTATATATATATATATATATATATATATATATATATATATATATATATATATATATATATATATATATATATATATATATATATATATATATATATATATATATATATATATATATATCTATATATATATATATATATATATATATATATATATATATATATATATATATATATATATATATATATATATATATATACACTTAAATCTAGCCACCTGTGGGGGCAAGCCAGCCTCAATGGGTGACGGTCCCAAGCCCGGATAAATAGGGAGGGTTGTTGTCAGGAAGGGCATCCGACTGTAAAAACCCACGCCAGAACCAATGAAATTGAGTCGTGATATTGATGAGAATAGTGCTAGGGCATACTCCGTGCACAGACACATCGCCCTAACTCTGTGACAAGGCGAGGGCTACTGCATCATGAGCGGGTGCAGCTAAAGAAGCGAGCTCTAAATGTGATCAGAATAGGCCGGCTCAATATTGGGTCTATGACAGGAAGAGGAAGAGAGTTGGCGGAGTTGATGAGGATTAAAGAGAGTGGATATTTTGTGTGTGCAGGAAGCTCGATAGAAGGGTAATAAAGCTAAAGAAATGGGGGATGGCTACAAGCTAATCTATAGTGGAGCAAATGAGCAGGGTAGGAATGGCGTTGGTGTAGTGTTGTCGGAGGAAATGAAGAATGCATTATGAGAGTGAAGATATGCTATGGAGGGGAAACAATGAACATCATTAGCGCTTATGCTCCCACAAGTGGGGCTCACAGAGGAAGAAAAAGAGCCGTTTTTGGAACAAAATGAGTGAGGTAACTCAAGAACTGGAAGAGCAGGAGAGGACTGTAGTGGGGGCAGACTTTAATGGACATGTCGGAAATGAAAAGGCTGTAATTGAACGTGTTCATGGAGGTCATGGGATTGGGGAGAGAAACCAAGAAGGAGAGAGTATAGTAGACTTTGCCGTGTCCTTTGATATGGCAATAGTGAACACATTCTTCAAAACGAAGAAGGAGCACTTGATAACATACAGGAGTGGCGGTAGATGCACACAAATAGATTACCTCCTTCACAATAGATCAAGGCTGGTTGAAGTTAGGAATTGTAAAGTTATCCCAGGTGACCACGTGGCCCCAACATAGACTCCTTTGTATGGATTTAAAGATGAAAAGAGAAAGAAAACAAAACGAAAACGAATGGGTAAAGAAAATCAAGTGTTATAAAATTGTTAAGGGAGGGATAATGTCAAAGCGATAATAAACGAGATCTACTCCTTATGAGGGAAAAACCATATCATCATTTTGCTGTCACAGTTGAGCCAAATTTTTAAAGATACTCTTTTGAGCGGTTTACTTTGAATTGCTTTAAGGCATAAGACAGAATTTTCAATTTTTTTCTTATTTAATTAGATGACATTTAACTTTTTTGTAGGACTATTTGACAAAAACAATTTGCATGTGGATGGGTCTTTGTGTGAGTGGGTTTGGGAGAGAGAGAGAGAGAGAGAGAGAGAGAGAGAGAGAGAGAGAGAGAGAGAGAGAGAGAAGTTCCCTGGTGTAATGTATGATTGCAATATGAATTCTTATGTTGCCATCATGTGCATCAAGTTATTCTGAAGCGAAACTTCCTTGAACTAACAAAAGATGCCATTCCAGACCCTCTTGTACAAGTACTGATATTAATTTGGGGAACTGCTTCTCAAAAAGTTGAATATTTATTATGAAATGCAATCTGTGATGACAGTCCACCTGTTGGCGAAGGGTTGGACATAAAACTCATGACTTATTGCGTGTCAAGCGTGGCGGTAAATTTATGAAGATATAAAAACAAAATGAAATGAAGAACAGCATTTTATTACGGATTTCATTATTCCTAAAAGAGAGGTGATCTTCATCGTATGAAAGACTAGGATCTTTTCAATTTCCTGTGATTTATTGCTTTTTTTTTTTGCGTTACAGTTTGAAGCATGACTTTCTATTTGTCAATATGGGTTAAGTTTTATCAAGAGAAGATTAAAGCTACACTATGGTATCTAAGGCGGATAGGCAAAACAAGACTACGTTGTAAACACGACTCTCTGAATATCAGCTTCTTCTCTTCAATGCCTCACAGTAAAGAGTTCTTTTGTCATATTTTTCTTTCTTTCTTTTTTTAAGTCTTCAGCTAAATCGCTAGACAGAGTCAACGACTAAATACCTAAAAGGTCTCTAAAGAGAAATCATCCTGCAGAGACAGACAAGTTATAGGAAAAGCTATATAAATTAATGGATATGAAGAAACAGAAAATAAAACCAACACACTGAATTAAGGAGATGTCAGTAGAAACCTGCCTATTTCATCAAGTTGTATCTCACATAGACATTTCCTTAATGGTATAGACACAACTTTCGTTTTAATTTTTGAGGGACAAAAATAGTTCCTGTATTATTTCATTCTTAAGATACGAGGAGTCATTATGATTAATGTTAATTAAGAAAGTAGGGATGGGTCCTTAAGGTTTGCAATATATTACTTCAACTTTACGAAGAGCTTGAGTGGTCTACCTCATGAAAGGGGAAGGGCCTGAATATGGCGCTGGGTTGCACGAAAGTCTTCGCCATCATTTATTGGATTATATTTTGGCAGCCTATTTTATATAGTTGCAAAGATGATTTAATTACGAAATACAAAACAAAATCTACCATATTTACTTTCACGAAAAAATTCCCACTATTATCAATGACTTAAAACATCGTGAGGATGCACGAAAAACTTCTACACCATTTATTAAAAAAAAAAAAAAAAAAAGACTTTGTTTGAGGGAATCATTAGTAAATCACATAGCAGGTTTAATTTCAAACTACAAAATAAACTGTGCCTCATTTACTTTCAAGCAAAATACTACTGTCAACAGCACAAGTCTGAAAACAACTGACATTCTTCACCTTGAAATGAAAAATTCCTCCTCTTTGGGGAATCCTCAGATTACGGTCCTCTTAAACAAAACTTTTCGAAAGACGTGACAAGGAGGCCGCCTTCAGGCGAGGAGCCAACTCTCCTCCTCTCTCTCCTCTCTCGCTCCCCTCTCTCTCTCTTTCTCTCTGTGTATACAGAGAGAGAGAGAGAGAGAGAGAGAGAGAGAGAGAGAGAGAGAGAGATACCTTTGAGCAAAATCGTAGGGAGGAAATGTAAATATGAAGAGCCTCTGGTTAATGTTTGCTCTAAGTACAAATCCGTCATAAATTTCACTCCCTTTTTGAAAACAGCCTCCGGAGTCCCTTGAATTATTTCCTGATGGAAGGAGTTGTCTTATTTATGAAGCTTTTTCTTGATGTCTGAATATTTTATCGTTTTTATTAGCAAAAAAAGGGCACATTATTAAGCTGATAAAGATATATTCAAATATCTATATTCTGTTTATTTATTCCCTTTATACTTAGTATATTCTTCTCTTTAATTAGAGATAAAAATATATTAATAAATGGACCGTCATTATACTATTTCTATTCATGAGTGCTGAAACGGTCTTCTTCGCACTTCTTAACAAAAAAAAAAAAAAAAAAGGAGAAATGTCCATCTGTGTCTTCTCCGCACTTCTTAACAAAAAAAAAAAAAAAAAAAAAAAAGGAGAATGTCATCCGACATACAGAGACGTACTAATTTATGACCAGTTATAAGCCAGTCACCTCTGACGCCATATGAGTAAAACTGATTCCGATTTCATTATTATTCTTTTTCAACATGCAAAATCTAAATTATAATACAGCAAAACACTCACACGGAAACCAATATTATAGGTCGGGTATTGATAGCGCCCTAAATTTAACTATTTAATCTCCAAAAAAAAAAAAAAAAAAAAAAAATCCATAATGACAGCTGACTCCATCCCACACGCTGACGCTTGTTACCTCAATAATTGGTTGTATATTTGATGGTTTCATATCCGGATTGACAGCCAGCGCTGTCAAAGTAATAAAGAAGCGATTGCCGCTGCGATGGAAACACGAGAGGAAAGATTAAAGAACGTTAAAATTCTGCGTGATCGAGACGGTGAAGAACAATCAATTCGAAAGATATTGTGCGGAAATATATTAGGGCAGAATTTCTTTGTTATCCACATAGCGTGGACTTTGATTGAGGGAAAGAATTTTAGTTTTAATAACAGTAAAGTTTGAGATTATGTATATATATATATATATATATATATATATATTATATATAATATATATATATATATATATATAATATATTATATACTGAGGAGAGAGAGAGAGAGGAGAGAAGAGAGAGAGGAGAGAGAGAGAGAAAATTACATATGAGATTTCATCCTTTTTTCTTCCAGCCATGAGAAATAAAATTGATAAATCAAGGGAGAGAGAGAGAGAGAGAGAGGAGAGGAGAGAGAGAGAGAGAGAGGGACAACGCAGAAATTCTATCATGTGTGAACGCGTCCTTTCGAAAGCAATAGGAATTCATCAAAACGAGCCTGTGGTAAAAGAAACAAGTCATAAAATAATAACGCAAAAAGTGTGGATCAAGGTCAGATCAAATATTGGCCTATTCCTTCTTTTCTTCTTCTTCTTCTTCTTCTTCTTCTTCTTCTTCTTCTTCTTCTTCTCGGCAAATAACCTGAAGCGTTAATGGTCTTAGGCTTCTGTGAAAAGAAATCTGGGTATCTGGAGGTTCCGTTAAATAGCCTTTGTACGTCTCCCTCATTGACACTTGAGTCTAAAGTGTTTGTAGGAGTTTTGTTCAGCCTCAATGGGGTGTTTGAACAAGCCCACCCCCCCCGATACTGAATGATGCCTAGATCTGAAGCTTTTGCAAAATGCATGGAGACTGAATCAGAGGGAGAACTCAAAGAAATAATAAAAAAAAGAGGTGAAAAGAGGAGACTTATCATGTCCCTGAGTAAAACGAGAATGTATTGTAATCATTATAATAAGACATTATTTAACAAGATATATTATATTATTATATGTATACGCACTCTTCTTGTGTATGTCTTTGCCTCGTGTCTGTAATATTGTCAGAAATGGAAAGCCAAAAAATCTTAGGCCGAGAGTGTTCGTAAAATTAAGTGGGTCTACAACGTCCTTGCTTCTTAAAAAGACCAAATCTTCCTCTGACTTGAAGTTAACTCTAAATAAAAACCATATTTATAGACAGTTCATTTTTTACCTTTAAACTTCAAGTTTGATTTTGTGAGTGCGAGTTATGCTTGAAAAGTTACGTGAATACAAGTGATATCTTAATCCTGGAATAATGATTGAATGACTGAATTACAGAGACAATGTCTGAAGTGTACTTTGTTCGAAACGCTGATTGCTACACGGTTGGGTATCGCATACGTTCACCTAGAAAGTAAGTACTCTAGTTTCAAGAATTTATTTTTGTATTTGAACATTTATAATGTACGATGTATCTAGTTAGATTATAAAATAAGCTACCAGCACAACAAATGACCCTTTCTTCTTCTTGGTAAAGATGTAATTACTGTGTCCGGAATGTATTCTTTTTGAAATGAGTTAAGAAACTTCATAATTATGAGTATCTGAATTTGACATAACTTCCTGCATAATGCGGAATATTTTGAGAGATTCCTCGCTGTATTAAAATGGGCACCCAATCTGATTATTTTAATTCCTGTTTCCTTGCTCATTGAGTCCGTCAACGTTAAACGTTTCTAACATCAAATTACTGGTAAACTGCGTCCGTTATCGTGCAAATGCAACTGAATTGTTAAAATCACGCACGAACGAACCTGTCAAGAAAAAATTATAGCCCAGCAATCAAGCAATTCTGTCCGGGAAGAATATCTCCACACCAAATTCATTTTGAGAAAGGTAATTTATGTTGTCTTGGGCAATGTAACAAACTGTACGTGGATCAATTTATGAACTGCCTTAAATATTTTGTTGGCGAGGCGATGTACTTTGTGTATCTAAGCAAGGACTGAAAAATAATGTTTTAATTATTATCATTAGTTTTTGGGTTAATGAATCCTAACAATATAGGAAAAGTAAGCATATACCATAGATAAATAATGCCCAAAGAGTACGATAATATTATTTTTCATTTGTTATAAAGAGATAGAAAATGAAACGAACTGTTATCGAGAAATATGGGGGATTTTAAAACGAGTTTGGAATAGGTAAATAAAATTAATACAGTTTTTATTTCATGAAAAGCTGGCCATTCAGGAGACCTAATTTTATTTAAATGGACCAGATAGAATATAAGCCTTACCTGCGTCCTTTCATCTAAGAAAATTTAATTATCGCGTGTATTGGGAGTGACTTGCATGAATGACTTTATTGTCTAATGAATATTTCTATGAAAATGTTACTGTACATTTTTAAAAATAATAATGTTAGATGTTTCATGCTTTAGCTAGAATCAACTAGAGATTTCAGTTCATCTTGCATATTCTAAAAACTGGTGACTGGTTTCCAAAAAAAACTTGTAGACTGCTGTCAGTATATTGGTATGGCGTTTTGTACGTTATTTGGTTACTTATCTCATTAACATTACATCGTTCAACTTTGCGGTAGTTCTGTGGAGTGATTAAAATTACGGTACATAGTCATCATATGGAAGGTTATTTAGATATTCATTTAATTATATATTACTTAGGTTTAACCTCTACTTAATACTGTAGAACTGATTTTATAATTCTGGTACGTGGTTCCGATTCATCTGGATGTTAATTATATACATGTTACATTATATATTACTCAACTGAACTTCTAGTTAATTCTGTGGGATTGTTTATAATTCTTTGGTTACTTGTCTGCTCATCTGATGTAACAAATGTAAGTCTGATTTACCTTTAGCCAAATATTTCCAGATAAAATAGATGATAACTTAAAGTACAGATCTAAGCAGTCTCTTGAAATAGGGAAAATTCAGGAGTCATATCTTTCCAAATCAAGAAGACATGTTTAATGTCTCTGAAAATGTCACGAATTCTCTGGCGTTTTTTCAAAAACTCAATTTAAAGAAGAGATTTTATATAATATATTTATTCCAGACATTATGAAGCTTACATCAGAGAGAGAGAGAGAAGAGAGAGAGAGAGAGAGCAGAGAGAGAGAGAGAGAGAGAGAGAGAGATATTAAATGTATCATTTTTACTCGTAACGTTATGGGACAATACGCTGAGACAGTTGCCCGTTATATACTATATATATATATATATATATATATATATATATATATATATATATATATATATATATATATATATATATATATATATGATGTATGTATGTATATGTATGTATGTATAACTGAATCACGAAAGTTAGGAACGTGATAAATCCATAAATAAAGATATATGCCACGAAGGACAAAATAAACGAATGAGGATCTGCAAGATCTTTCGACGTTAAAACATCCTTTACTGAGCAGATCCTCATTCGTTTGTTTATTTTTCCTCGTGGCATATTCTTTATATATATATATATATATAGTATATATATATATATATATATATATATATATATATATATAGATATATATATAATATATACTATATATATATATATATATATATATATACGTATATATATATATATATATATATATATATATATATATATATATATATATATATATATATATATATATATATATATATGATATATATATATGTATATAATATATATATATATAATATATATATATATATATATATATATATATATATATATATATATATATATATATATATATATATATATATATATATATATAGTATATATATATACTTAAATCTAGCCACCTGTGGGGGCAAGCCAGCCTCATGGGTGACGGTCCCCAAGCCGGATAAATAGGGAGGGTTGTTGGGTCAGGAGGGCATCCGAATGTAAAAAAACCCACGCCCAGAAACCCCAATGAAAATGAGTCGTGATATTGATGAGAATAGTGCTAGGGCATACTCCGTGCACAGACACATCGCCCTAACTCCTGACAAGGCGAGGGGCTACTGCATCATGAGCGGGTGCAGCTAAAGAAGGCGAGCTCTAAATGTGATCAGAATAGGCCGGCTCAATATTGGGTCTATGACAAGAAGAAGAAGAGTTTGGCGGAGTTGATGAGGATTAAGAGAGTGGATATTTTGTGTGTGCAGGAAGCTCGATAGAAGGGTAATAAAGCTAAAGAAATGGGGGATGGCTACAAGCTAATCTATAGTGGAGCAAATGAGCAGGGTAGGAATGGCGTTGGTGTAGTGTTGTCGGAGGAAATGAAGAATGCATTATGAGAGTGAAGATATGCTATGGAGGGGAAACAATGAACATCATTAGCGCTTATGCTCCACAAGTGGGCTGCACAGAGGAAGAAAAGAGCCGTTTTTGGAACAAAATGAGTGAGGTAACTCAAGAACTGGAAGAGCAGGAGAGGACTGTAGTGGGGGCAGACTTTAATGGACATGTCGGAAATGAAAAGGCTGTAATTGAACGTGTTCATGGAGGTCATGGGATTGGGGAGAGAAACCAAGAAGGAGAGAGTATAGTAGACTTTGCCGTGTCCTTTGATATGGCAATAGTGAACACATTCTTCAAAACGAAGAAGGAGCACTTGATAACATACAGGAGTGGCGGTAGATGCACACAAATAGATTACCTCCTTCACAATAGATCAAGGCTGGTTGAAGTTAGGAATTGTAAAGTTATCCCAGGTGACCACGTGGCCCCCCAACATAGACTCCTTTGTATGGATTTAAAGATGAAAAGAGAAAAGAAAACGAAAACGAATGGGGTAAAGAAAATCAAGTGGTATAAATTGTTAGGGAGGGATAATGATAAGAAGAGAGAGTTCAGGAGAAGAGTGCTGGGAGAGGTTGATCTGGGAACTGAAGATGTGGGAGAATGGTGGAGGCATAATGCATCAGTGATTAGAAGACATGGAAAGGAGATACTAGGGGAAACATCTGGAATAGTATGGGAGGAAAAGGAGAGCTGGTGGTGTCGAGAAGAGGTGGGGGAGGTGGTGAAAGGTAAAAGGGAGGCAAAGAAGAGATTTGAAGAGTCACAACTGCAGGAGGACAGAGAAAGATTAAGAGAAAGAAACAAAGAAGTAATAAGGGTGGTAGCTCAAGCTAAGGCAAGGGCATATGAAGAGGTTTATAATGAAATGGAAACCAAGGAAGGGTTGAGTAAGATGCTCAAACTGTCAAAAGTAAGACATAAAAGAACAAAGGACATCACCCATATTAAGCAAATGAAAGATAAGAATGGTGCGGTCATAAAAAAGGAAGAAGACATCCTGAAAAGATGGAATGAGTATTTTGAACAACTGCTAAAGGAAGAAAATGAAAGACCCCCCTTGTAAGGAGAAAGGAAAATGGACCAAACGGTTGAAAAATGGGGAAAAACTTGGGTAAGAGGGGGAAATTATCTTAGGGCAAGGGAAAGTGGATAACCCGAGCCTTAAAAAGGAACAGGAGTGGAAATGGGAAGGCAACAGGACCTGACCTTAATCCCAGTCGAAGTTTGGAAAGCCTTAGGAGAGGAAGGGGTAGACATCTTGTATGATCTGATGGTAAAAATAAAATAATTTTGAACAGGAAAAGATACCAGAAGAATTGCGGGAAAAGAATATTGATACCTATATTTAAGGTAAAAGGTGATGTCCAGGAATGTAGTAAATTATAGAGGTATAAAACTAATGTCTCACACGTTGAAGATTTTGGAAAGAATAATAGATAGCAGGTTGAGAGAGGAAGTTAGAATAGGGAAGGAACAGTTAGGATTTATGAAGGGAAGCGGCACAACGGATGGAATATTTTGCATAAGGCAGCTAATGGAGAAATTCAGAGAAAAACAACGAGACCTGCATCTGGTATTCATAGACCTTGAAAAGGCCTATGACAGAGTGCCAAGGCAAGAAATATGGAGATGTTTGAGGGAGACGATGGTGCTGGAAAAGTATGTCAGAATTATTCAGGAGATGTACTGGAATGTGTATACTAGAATGAGGAGTAGTGTTGGAGAGACAGATGGATTTGAGATAGGAGTTGGATTACACCAGGGGTCAGCACTTAGCCCATCACTTCAACATCGTGATGGATGTTAATGACCAGGGATGTTAGAGAAGCAGTGCCATGGTGCATATTATACGCGGATGACATTGTGTTGTGTTCAGAGGGGAAGGAGGAGTTGGAAGGGAGGTTGGAGAGGTGGAGAGCAGCACTTGAGGAGAGAGGAATGAGAATAAGCAGATCAAAAACCGAATATATGTGTTCTAGTATTACTGAGGACGGTGTAAGTAGCATAAGATTGGGTGGGGAAGAAATAAAGAAAGTACAGAAGTTCAAGTTCAAGAGGATAATGGAAGCATGGACCAAGAGGTGAGACACCGAATTCAGGCAGGATGGAATAACTGGAGGTCTGCATCAGGGGTCCTCTGTGACAAGAAGGTCCCTCTGAAATTGAAAGGAAAGTTCCATAGGACGGTAGTCAGACCAGCAATGTTATATGGAACAGAAACAGCAAGTACGAGGAAAACAGAGGAGAAGAAGATGGATGTAGCAGAAATGAGAATGTTGAGATGGATGTCGGGAGTAACAAGGGAAGATAGGATTAGAAATGAGTATATAAGAGGATCGACAAAGGTAGCTGAAATATCGAAGAAAATACAGGAAGGTAGGCTTCAATGGTATGGACACCTGTTACGAAGGGAAGAACGCCATGTTGGAAGACATACGATGGAAATGGAAGTGCGGGTAGAAGGAAGAAGGGAAGACCAAGAAAGAGATGGCGTGATTGTGTAGGGGAAGATATGGAATTGAAAGGTATAAATGAGAACGAGGCACGGGACAGAAATCGATGGAGACGACTCATTCGCAATGGCGACCCCATATAAAAATGGGTTTAAGCTAGGAAGAAGAGGATATACATATCCTTAAAAAAATTACAGTAGATGCACGTGACCTCAGAAAACAAGCGAATACCACAGGAATATGACAGAAGTTCAGTACCAAACACTTTTCCGTGTTTATTCACGCATCGTTGGGAAGTAACAAAAAATGAGACAAGAGAAAGCACTTGGTACTGACCCTCTGCCTGTTATTTTCCCCCTGGAATTCACTTATTAATGCGTGTATGTGTGTGTGCGTGTGTGTATGTATGTGTGTTTGTATTGCAGAATTTTACAGTTTTTTTATGCAATTTATTTGTTTAATAAATATTGATGGAACGCATGTTTATAAAATTCCTCGATATGTTTGTTTTTTCTTTTAGGAAACAAAGTACCTTATGATATAAATAGCAGACAGCCTATAGCTGGAACGTTGCTTTGTTTGTGGGGTACCTATTTAGGAAAGATAAAAAAAAGTTTGTTGACATATGTGAACATATACTTCAGAGTTATTGAGTGCATTTTTTCCGGTGAATGATGTCTCTGAAAAGGGGAGCTGGAACTGCTGCAAATTGGTAGAAGTTTGATGAACTATTACATGAAAAAGTATGAACTAGTTCATAAAAATGAAATATTCCCTCCATAGAAAACGGAAATGTAACGTTTGCGTTGGACACTTAACATATTTGAAAGTCAAAATGTTTCATATATGATTGATTGGTTAGGAATTTCAGATATACTTTTTTTTACGTAACTCGTTACAATGGTACTCCCTATCGCCTGTTTAATAGCACTGCAAAGGCTTACTACTTTTTAAGTAGTATATTAGAATATTTTTTCTTTATCTGACGAAACATCACTGAGTAAACAGATTTTTAATTGATGATACCAGTACTTTCATAGAGTTAATGCGGGGAAACAGCAAATTTTAATAATAAGAGAGACAAATTTAATTTTTAAAGAATGGCAATTATCTCTAAACACAGGCATAATGAAGGCGGGTGAAATAAAAAAAATACAAACAGATGATTAAAATTCTGGTTTGTTTCTTCGTTTATTATCTGAGAATCTTGGCATGCCTCAAGATATAAGCAGCTACTCTGTGATTTGATTTTATTTTTGTTTTGTTTTACCCATTATCCAAATTTAATTCAAAATAAGTGAATACTCGATTAATTCACTTCAAAATCCTTAAACGCCCCTACACCCATCTTGCGATAAAACGCCTTCTCTCTCTAGGTCTTTCAAAGAACAAATTGATATTCCTCTCGAGATAACAAAAAAAGTAAATAAATATCTCTGAATCAGATCCACCATTCCCTGGTCTCTGCCACTCAGGATCAAAATACGGTTCCAGAGCCTTAATTATGACAACCTAAAAAAGTTTTCCTTAGCCCTATAAAAGATCAATATCGGTAAAATTCTTTAAAGACATTATTTTAGGATATTGTATATTCAAAGAATCTGTAAATTCCTCAGCTGTTATTAATTGGATGACAACAAACCTTTCTTCGAATGTGTACAGAGGAGGTTCCAAATGGAGGTTCATTTTCAAGCTCAGTGAATGCATTTCATTGCCTATCTTCGTTTTAAACTGACCAAATATTTCTAGAGGCTGTAAATTCTCATGTTTCTCCGGTGAATATGGAATCTTTACTTTCCTTCACTACCTCCAGATCCGTTATAATCTCTCTCCGCTAAATATTATCCTACTAAATGTATAATTGACTGAAAATGAATGATGTAAAATATAACAAATTAGACACTTGAAAGTAATCCTAATGTAGAATTAACCAAAACGGTAACAGCTATAACGATTATATTTTCAAAATTGTTACCTACATAGTAAAATTAGAGTAAATGAAAAAAAAAAAACAATAATGTGAGTATTTTACTTGGCTTCACGAAGACAATTCCTTTCACTGACAAGGGCAAAATTGATGAGCTAAACTGCTTGTTCCACTTGTTACGGAATTTGTTTTCTTAATAATGATCGATTTCCTAACTTTTTCTTTTGGCTTGGGGAAATTATTTTCATAATGGGGGATTATTATTATTATTATTATTATTATTATTATTATTATTGTTATTATCATTAATTATTATTTTATTTTATTATTATTATTATATATATTATATTATTATTATTATTATTATTATTATTAGTTAATTAGGGAAAAACTCTCTATCACGAGAGTATATATAATGTTCTAAAGGGTCCACAATAATACAAAGTGTAAAAGTCCTTGTATAATTTTGAAGACTTTACAGAAAGCTTCCGAACCCTTCCCTCGGGTCATCTTCAGTCCAGTTGTAGTTTAATAAGAAGCTGAAGATGAACCCAGGGAAGGGTTCGAAAGCTATCTGTAAAGTCTTAAAAATTATACACGGACTTTTACACTTTGTATTATTGTGGACCCTTTAGAACATTATTATTATTATTATTATTATTATTATTATTATTATTATTATTATTATTATTATTATTATTATTATTATTATTATTTACACAATGATTATATAAGCTCATCTACTCAATTTCCAGTACCATTCGTATATTCCCAGAATTTGTCGGACAACTTACTAACTATAAACCAAGAATTCACGCCATATCTGGAATACCGAGATTTCTAGAATTCTTGAGAGTTTTGGGGAGCATGCTGAGCGAATGCTAGCCATTCCTTGAATGTTACCAACAAAAATCAAATTAATAACTCTAGGAATTTATGACCGAAATTTATTACTGGAATGTATGATCTCTGCAGCTCCGTAGCGTGGATTCCACACTTTAATTCATTTGTGCCATTCATTGCATAATTATGAAGGCCTTTCTGTAAAGGCACGGGAATTAATCGCTTTCTGGTTTAGAAATATGGGGTTACTGGTACATGGAATATTTCGGGGAGGCGAGAGTAATGTTTTCAGCTGTAGTTTAATAAGAAGCTGATAATTAATAGATATATATAGATATATATATATAATTATACATAATATATATTACAATATATATTAGAGATTTAGATAATTAATATAGATATATATATCTATATATTATTTATATTTATGATATCTATTATATATATGATATATATAGATTTATTTAATATTATATTATATAATAATATGTTATAAATTAATTACATAGATACATAATATATAATATTATATATATATTATATAATATTATATAACATTATAGATATATATAAATATTATTATTATATATATATTAGTGAAAATACTTATACTTCATTATATAGCACAGGTGCCTCATATGGGGTGATGTATGGGTTACCTAAATTCATAAAGAAGGTATACCAATGAGGCCTATTCTCACTTCCTATACCACTTCTAATTACAAAATTGCCAAATTTCTTGTGCCTCTCCTAGCACCTTTAACTACCAAAATCTATACTTTGTAAGGAATTCAGAAACATTTTTAAAGAAAAAAATCTTACCCCAGGATTCAGACTTATTTATGGTTAGCATGGATGTGGAGTCTCTTTTTACTATGTACCGGTAGAAGAAACCATTGATATTATTGTTAGCCGTATTTTTTACTGACCCAGATGCCACTTTTAATAATTTTAACCTTACGGATTTTATTTTAGAAAATTGCTTGAGCTCGCTGTGCAGGACACAGCCTTTGTTTTTAATGGCAAAGCCTACATTCAGGTTGATGGCATGGCGATGGGATCCCTTTGGGTCCCACCTTTGCAAACATTTTTATGTGCTCCCTGGAGGAACGCATACTGGACAACTGTCCTTGGCCTACCATCCATTATTTTATAACCCCAAAAAGTTATTTGGTTTAGATACGTGGATGATATCTTCTGTATTTGGCCAGTTCACGAAAACCTCCAGGAATTCCTTAATAATCTCAGTAATTTAGTCCCCTTCTATAAAATTTACTGTAGAGGAAAGAAATGAAATTTGAATTTGAATTTTCTTGATGTAACTGTCCATAGAAATGATAGAAATTTCACCTTTTCAGTCTTTCGAAAATCAACTAATATTGCCTCTTTTGTTCATTACTACTCCAATCACCATCAAAATGTTAAATTCTCTGTTTTTTCTGGGATGTTCCTAAGGGCTTTACGTGTCTGTAGCCCGCAATTTATTGACGCTGAAATTAAAAACTATTTATGATATTGCATTGAAACTTAAATACCCAAGGACTTTTGTAGATGTGGCATGGAAAAGAGCTAGAAAAACATTTTATTCAACTAATGACAAACTTGAATTTAGTAAGCATAACATTCTAAAATTACCTTATGATGAAAGGTTTTTAGATATTCATAGAATTTTAAAGCTTTTTAACATAAATGTTGTTTTCAGTAATATTAATGTCAAGAGTTTAGTAATCAAAAATTCTCCTAAAGATCTTCCAGGCTGCATATATGAAATTCCTTGCAAAAAGTTGTGATAAAATCTATTGACGGACAGACTGGCAATCTCTTTCACAGCGTCTTAAGCAACATCAATATCTGTGAGAACTGGGCAAATATCGAATGCATTATTTTGTACATATGAGAGATTTAGACCATCCTATTAACTGGAGTCAAGCAAGAGCCTTAGTCCCATGTAATGACACAGTTAAAAGGAATATCATTGAATCTTGTTTTATCAAGTCAAATAATAGAAATGTTCTAAAATTAAGTCTTGGTTTATTTAAACTTGATGCTTTCATAATGAAAAAAGTTGTAGATAAATATAAGCAACAAAATTAATATATTCAGGTTTTACATGTTTTGGACTGTAAAGATACTTTGTAATTTCGGTTAGGTCAGAATCTGTTTAAGTTTGTGACCGTGTGAATATCCGATAATCCTGGATTATCCCTTTTAATTTTTACCCTTTTGATAATTAACCATCTGGTATTTCCTGATGCTTGTTTGTACCTGAGGCCTTCCTCTCCGATTGTACTTAGTAGCTCCTTGACGATGTCTGAATAAAGACGAAAAGCGCTTGGATTCCTGTCATCATTTCCCGTGGTATTCGCTTATTTATGAAGTCACGTTGCATTCTACTGTGATTTTTTAAGCATATATAATATTATATATATTATTGTATATATATATATACTTAATTTATATATATATATAATTTTATATATAATATATATATATATATTATATATATATATACATTATTATATTATATTTATTATATATATATTTATATAATATATATATATATAAATATATATATTGTATATAATATATATACATATATATATATATATATATATATATATATATATATATATATATATATATATATATTATATATATATAAATATATATATATATATATATATATATATATATATATATATATATATATATAAATATGATATATATATATATATATATATATATATATATATATATATATATATATATATATATATATGATATAAGAAATAATTTTTATCACATCACCGTGATTTATACACGCCGGTCGAATCCACGGGAGGACGAAATTATTATTTTTTTTTTTTTTTTTTTTTTTTTTTATAAAAAAAAAAAATCTCTATACATACACCCTCATACACATACACACACACCACACACCCACACACACGGATACACACACACACACACATATATTATATATAAAATATATATAGATATGATTTATAATATATATATATATATATATATATATATATATATATATATGACTGGTAAAAATGTTCTGTAACAACAGAATTCCATCTAATAAAAGGAGCCCATAAAAACACCAAAATGTAGAGAGAAAAGTACTATATTTCAGAGACTGCTGTCTCTCTTCTTCAGGTATATGAAGAGAGAGACAGCAGTCTCTGAAATATAGTACTTTTCTTTTCTCTACATTTTTGTGTTTTTATGGGCTCCTTTTTATTATATATATATATATATATATATATATATATATATATATATATATATATATAATATATATATATATATACATATATATAATAATAATATATATATATATATAAATTATATATATATATCTAGAATATATATATATAATATATATATATCTAATATATATATATATTTATATCGTACATACATGTCCGTTTGTTGTATACTGACGTGTACGTATATCATAGGTATCCGCCGTTGACAAACATGATAATACCTAACGTCATTCACAACTATGAGATAATAAGATTTCTGGAATAAATTTTGAGGATAAGTTTTTTGTTCAAATTAGATCAATTGAAAATTAAACAGACAGTGGCGCGGTTGCATTCTGTCGATCACGGAAGAAATCGAGGGTTTTCCCTGTCTAATTATAGCTTGAAAAGGAACCACTCGTTTGATTTCCTCCGTCGATGCATTTATAATCTAATTTTCCAGCCGCAAAGCGTCACTTTACCATCGAAATCAGTGGGAATTATCCGAAGCTTCATTTAATTACGAAGAAGGGTGCTTGCGTTTCTGCTGATATATATATATATATATATATATATATATATATTATATATATATATATATATATATATATGTGTGTGGTGTGTGTGTGTGTGTGTGTGTGTGTGTGTGTGCGTGTGTGTACAACAAAACATCCACAACATCAGCTACTTCATGAACGTATACAGAAAGCTAACAAGCAGGTCGTCAAACACCCTCTCATATCCTTTCACCTCTGATTACGTTACATCTCCTTCACGCCATTCATCCAGTTCTTTCTAGTTCTTACCTCACGCCTTCCCTGAACTCTTATGACCCCTGTACACTTTCCGCTAACTTAACATCTCCCATTCTGTTCACAAGTTCATACCACCTCAACGTACTCTGATCCAGGCTGGCAGAAAAGCTAACTTTTTTACTGCTACTTTATGTCCACATTCCTGATGGCGAGGAAATTCTTTTGTTTGTTTGTTTGTTTCTTAAGAGTTACAGATATATTTCAGTGATTACATAACACAGGAAGATGGGTCACAGCGAAAGATAATATGGTGAGAAGGGTATAAAAACAATTAATAATAAAATTCCAATATTTATTTTGCAATTGAAGTTACCTACACACTGACGAATGGAATCTCCCTTTATCTAAAGCTAATATGGTCATCTTCAGTTCCCCAAAGAACCCACCGGGAACAATTTGCTTACCAAATTCTTTTAATTCATCATTTACAGAGCTTCCAATTCTCGCAAACAACAGGTGGGAAAAACGAGGGAGAAAATATTTCGATGTATATTTTCCTATTGGGTCGTAAATTTACTGTATATGCCTGTTAGGTACTC
>NC_087200.1:219343082-219356288 GCF_015104395.2 Macrobrachium nipponense
AAGGGGAAAGGTAACTAGGCCTGCTTTTTATGTATAGAATCTTCACATCGGAAATCATTGGACCCTTTCAGTGATATACATAAATTTGAAAACGATAGAAAATACAAAAAGGGAAATCTTTTATATCTTCAAGATATTTTCGGAAGCAAAGTTATTTAATACATTGTCCATATTAACTATGTTTTTTTCATTGTTGCTTTAAATGGTGAGCGACGCACCGAAGGTTCTCATGTCAAAGGTAAGGAATTATAAAATTTAATCATTTTTATTTATTTACTTTTTTTATAAAAAAATAAAGTTTATAATTACTTTCTTTTGAGATGACAACCTTCGGTGCGTTGCTTGCCAGTTCAAGCAACAATGATAAAACCGTTATTAGAAAAATAGGTAAGAACCTCTATAAGATTAATGCCACTGATGCAGCAATAACCTTTAATTAAACAAATAATAATAATAATAATAATAATAATAATAATAATAATAATAATAATAATAATAATAATAAATATAAGGGTCAGATATTAGGCAAGATTCACCCCCAGAAGATCTCTGCAGGTAGAGGAGGAGAACTTCAAAAAGCAACTTTGATTGGATCTGTCAGGTCCCAGCTTCTACTCTCTCTCAAGTTCGACGATGGAACGAGAAACTTTTTTGCGAATTTTGTTCAACTTCTGGCGTTTGTTTGATGAGCTAAAACAGCTGCATTGCTTTTTTGAAGATTTGCTGTAAAATGGGAAATACACACCCACAAACACACAAACATACATATATGTACTTTATGGAATAATAAGATTTAAACAAAGGCGTTCTGTCGCTATTATTCATAAATAAATTAAATATGAATTCACTTCAGTGAACAGATATGGTAGCCTTCTTGATGTATATTTTCTTATGTCTTGTCAATATGGAAAATGTTTTATGACAAAATACGCTGAATATTTACAGTCTTGATCCCATGTGCAAATGAAATATGCTTTTGATTGTGGCGTCTACATTCTATAAGAATCGTTATGGACATCTGTAAAAAAAAACATCCATAAACATCACATACATCAGTATAAAGATATTTGTTTGAGTGTGAAAAAAAAATTGTCTTGAAGTTACCAAAGTGTTCCTTTGAAACTGAAAAAAGTGAAAATAATTTTTTTTCTACATGAAGCTATATTGACATTTGTACTTACAACATCTGCAAACGTAACATCAGTATATAGACATATGTTTGGGTGTAAACAGAGAAAATGAAAAAGTATTACTTGAATGAATTGACAATTCTTCTCTAAGTAATATCAAAAAGCAAAAATGAAGCCACAATTTTTTTCGAGATGCCCAATGAAAATCGAACAAACGAAGAAGTCAAAGTAAAGTCAAGATAATTAGCGACACCTAAATCAGGAATCATTCGATATAGAACCACTGAAGGCGACGCCACTAAACCCAAAAAGAAAGTGAGTATCTTGCAGGAAACCCATAACAGGGAAGTCAAAATAAGTGCGTCCATGCACCTGCTAGTCCATTGTGTACCTTGTTAGAGACGGGGAAATTCTTTTCGATGCGTATTGAGCTTGACATATTATTCTGAAGGGTGGAATTGCTCTTCCCTTTCTCCTGCGCACGTGCATTGGTGGAACGTTCCTATCTCTGACCTTGAAGTTACTTCGTTTTGGGTTTGCATATTGTGAGAAGTTAGATTATAGTTCAATTGTTGATTCTAATCTGTCATGCTAGATATGTCTTTCTATCTAAAGGCACTTTATTATATTTCTTTTGTAATGCAGATAGAGTAAATCATCTAATGTTTTTGAGTAGTTTTTTCAACCTGGAGAGGTGTAAAAGCGCTATGATTGTATAACTATTATTGAACTAAAGAGCCTCCTTAACGAGGTTATAATGTTGACAATTAAAATCCATATCGGTTCTAAAATATATTATTGTACAATGCTAAAATTTACTAGGAGAGACTTTCGGATATTGCTCCATAGGACTGAAAAGGGATACGGAGCAGTATCCGCAATCACAGTCCTCCAATTCGACTGGGTGGTATTTATAGTGTGGGGTTCCGGGTTGCATCCTGCCTCCTTAGGAGTCCATCCCTCTTCTTACTATGTGTGCCGTTTCTAGGATCACACTCTTCTGCATGAGTCCTGGAGCTACTTCAGCCTCTAGTTTTTCTAGATTCCTTTTCAGGGATCTTGGGATCGTGCCTAGTGCTCCTATGATTATGGGTACGATTTCCACTGGCGTATCCCATATCCTTCTTATTTCTATTTTCAGATCTTGATACTTAACCATTTTTTCCCTCTCGTTCTCTTCAACTCTGGTGTCCCATGGTATTGCGACATCAATGAGTGATACTTTCTTCTTGACTTTGTCAATCAACGTCACGTCTGGTCTGTTTGCACGTATCACCCTATCCGTTCTGATACCATAGTCCCAGAGGATCTTTGCCTGATCGTTTTCTATCAATCCTTCAGGTTGGTGCTCGTACCACTTATTACTGCAAGGTAGCTGATGTTTCTTGCACAGGCTCCAGTGGAGGGCTTTTGCCACTGAATCATGCCTCTTTTTGTACTGGTTCTGTGCAAGTGCCAGGCATTCACTTGCTATGTGGTTTATGGTTTCATTTTTCGTATTGCACTTCCTACATATGGGAGAGATGTTATTTCCGTCTATCGTACTTTGAACATATCTGGTTCTTAGGGCCTGATCTTGTGCCGCTGTTATCATTCCTTCAGTTTCCTTCTTTAGCTCTCCCCTCTGTAGCCATTGCCAATTGTCATCGCTGGCTAGTTCTTTAGTCTGTCTCATGTATTGTCCGTGCATTGGTTTGTTGTGCCAGTCCTCTGTTCTGTTTGTCTTTCTCCTGTCTCTGTATATTTCTGGGTCTTCGTCTACTTTTATTAGTCCTTCTTCCCATGCACTCTTTAGCCACTAGTCTTCACTGGTTTTCAGATATTGCCCCAGTGCTCTGTTTTCGATGTTGACGCAGTCCTCTATACTTAGTAGTCCTCTCCCTCCTTCCTTTCGTGTTATGTATAGTCTGTCCGTATTTGCTCTTGGGTGTAGTGCTTTGTGTATTGTCATATGTTTCCTGGTTTTCTGATCTATGCTGCGGAGTTCTGCCTTCGTCCATTCCACTATTCCTGTGCTGTATCTTATTACTGGCACTGCCCATGTGTTTATGGCTTTTATCATATTTCCGGCATTGAGTTTTGACTTGAGTATCGCCTTGATTCTCTGCATATATTCTTTCCTGATCGTGTCCTTCATCCTTATTATTATTATTATTATTATTATTATTATTATTATTATTTTTTTTTTTTTTTTATTTTTTTTGCTCTATCACAGTCCTCCAATTCGACTGGGTGGTATTTATAGTGTGGGGTTCCGGGTTGCATCCTGCCTCCTTAGGAGTCCATCCCTCTTCTTACTATGTGTGCCGTTTCTAGGATCACACTCTTCTGCATGAGTCCTGGAGCTACTTCAGCCTCTAGTTTTTCTAGATTCCTTTTCAGGGATCTTGGGATCGTGCCTAGTGCTCCTATGATTATGGGTACGATTTCCACTGGCATATCCCATATCCTTCTTATTTCTATTTTCAGATCTTGATACTTATCCAATTTTTCCCTCTCTTTCTCTTCAACTCTGTTGTCCCATGGTATTGCGACATCAATGAGTGATACTTTCTTCTTGACTTTGTCAATCAACGTCACGTCTGGTCTGTTTGCACGTATCACCCTATCCGTTCTGATACCATAGTCCCAGAGGATCTTTGCCTGATCGTTTTCTATCACTCCTTCAGGTTGGTGCTCCTACCACTTATTATTGCAAGGTAGCTGATGTTTCTTGCACAGGCTCCAGTGGAGGGCTTTTGCCACTGAATCATGCCTCTTTTTGTACTGGTTCTGTGCAAGTGCCAGGCATTCACTTGCTATGTGGTTTATGGTTTCATTTTTCGTATTGCACTTCCTACATATGGGAGAGATGTTATTTCCGTCTATCGTACTTTGAACATATCTGGTTCTTAGGGCCTGATCTTGTGCCGCTGTTATCATTCCTTCAGTTTCCTTCTTTAGCTCTCCCCTCTGTAGCCATTGCCAATTGTCATCGGCTGGCTAGTTCTTTAGTCTGTCTCATGTATTGGTCCGTGCATTGGTTTGTTGTGCCAGTCCTCTGTTCTTTCTGTCTTTCTCCTGTCTCTGTATATTTCTGGGTCTTCGTCTACTTTTATTAGTCCTTCTTCCCATGCACTCTTTAGCCACTAGTCTTCACTGGTTTCATGGATATTGGCCCCAGTGCTCTGTTTTCGATGTTGACGCAGTCCTCTATACTTAGTAGTCCTCTCCCTCCTTCCTTTCGTGTTATGTATAGTCTTTTGTCCGTATTTGCTCTTGGGTGTAGTGCTTTGTGTATTGTCATATGTTTCCTGGTTTTCTGATCTATGCTGCGGAGTTCTGCCTTCGTCCATTCCACTATTCCTGCGCTGTATCTGATTACTGGCACTGCCCATGTGTTTATGGCTTTTTATCATATTTCCGGCGTTGAGTTTTTGACTTGAGTATCGCCTTGAGTCTCTGCATATATTCTTTCCTGATCGTGTCCTTCATCTCTTGGTGTTTTATATCTCTCCTTCCATTATTCCCAGGTATTTGTATCCTGTCTCATCTATGTGTTTGATGTTGCTCCCATCTGGTAGCTTTATCCCTTCAGTTCTCGTTACTTTGCCTTTTTGTATGTTGACTAAGGCGCATTTTTTCTATTCCAAACTCCATCCTGATGTCCCCAGATACAATTCTTACAGTCTGGATTAGGGTATCTATTTCCTTGATGCTCTTACCATACAGCTTGATGTCGTCCATGAAACATCAGATGGGGTTGATTTCTGTTGCCTCTTTTCTTGAGTTGGTACCCGGCATCCATCTTCTGTAGTACTTTGTCATGGGAATCATGGCTTACTACGAAGAGTAGTGGGGACAGTGAGTCGCCCTGGAAGATCCCTCTCCTGATATTAACTCTGCTAGTCTTATTCCAGAGCTTGTAAGTATTGTATTCCAGTTGCCGCATTGTATATTTTTGAGGAAGCTGATGGTATTTTCCTCTGCCCCATATATTTTCAGGCATTCTATTAGCCATGTGTGTGGTATCATGTCGAAGGCTTTCTTATAGTCTATCCATACCATGCTTAGGTTGGTTTTCCTTCTCCTACTGTTCTTCATTACCATTTTGTCTATTAGGAGCTGGTCTTTTGTGCCCCTACACTTCCTTCTGCAGCCTTTCTGTTGGTGGGGGATGGTGTTTGTCTCCTCTAGGTAGTTGTATAGCCTTTCACTGATGATACCTGTTAGTAACTTCCACATTATTGGGGGTAGGTGATAAGCCTGTAGTTACTGGCTATATTTCCCTTACTCTTGTCTTTTTGTACTAAGGATGTTCTTCCTGTGGTCATCCATTTGGGTGCTTGGTGATTTGAGATACAATGCTGGAGTTGTTCTGCTATTCGTGGGTGTAGGGCCTTGAAGTTTTTGAGCCAGTATCCATGGACTTCATCGGGACCTGGGGCTTTCCAGTTTTGGCATTTCTTTAGTTGGTGGTGACTATGTCTGTCGTGATGTCTGTGAATCTTTTGTTTTATTCTCCCTGTTTCTTCTTCCTTGACTTCCTGGAGCCATGTTGCATGTTTGTTGTGTGATACCGGATTGCTCCATATGTTTTCCCAGAGTCTCTTACTTGGTTCGGCTTCAGGAATTTCTGGGTGGTTGTCTTCCCCTCTTAGTTGGCTGTATAGTCTTTTCTGGTTGGTTCCGAATAGTTTGTTCTGTTGGTATCCCTTATTCCTGTTCATGTACCGTTGGATCTTATGTGCTTTGGCCTTAAGCCTCTGTTTTACATCTTCTATTGTGTTGTTTAGTCCCCTCTCTTGTACTTTATTATTATTATTATTATTATTATTATTATTATTATTATTATTATTATTATTATTATTATTATTATTATTATTATTATTATTATTATTATTATTATTATTATTATTATTATTATTATTATTATTCTACAACTAGGCAGTCGAAGCCAATGTCGTAACTTGCGTAGAAAAACCTTCACTTTAAAACTGGTTTCCTTTTTCTCGTTTTTATTGTAGAATATCTGTTCCTTGACAGTCAATCTTTCTATCTTTACACCCAAGCGATCTTTTTTATTCCCGCCTTCTCACCAATCCGGTCTATATGCTCAATCTTTTTCCCCCTTTACTTTTTCCATCAAAATAGATACCTTTATAGCCCGGAAAGCAATTAGGGGACCAGCTTTTGTCAGATGGTCTTTTTTCTTAGTTTACTTTAGGTTGAGTTGAACCCATTTTAATAGAATTTTTTTATCATCTACTTTGGGATTCTAGGTTTCAATGGAATGTTTGCAAAAGTGTTTTCTGTCATGTATGCTTGTTTGGGAAGGTTTCTTATCTTCCAAGTGTGTCGGATTCTAGGTACTAATCCCTTTATAATCCCTACCTGTCAGTTATACGAACCTTCTAGTGTTGTCTTTTCTCGTATTTATGTCAGTATCTGCTGAGTAAAGGACTTTTAAAGTCGAAAGATCTTGCAGACCTCCTTCGTTTATTTTTCCTTCGTGGCATTTATCTTTATATATATACATATATATATATATATATATATATATATAGTATATATATATATATATATATATATATATATATATATATATATATATATAAACAGTCAGAACTCTTCCACGGTCTTATATATCGCCCTTAAATTGTACGTCGTCCGGCCCTAAAAAACTTGAGAAATGTCACTCAGTTTCTTGGCTCAGATAGAGTAAGGTACAATACATTTTAACACCATAACTTTTTATTATATTATGATTTTAAATTTTTTTTCTCAGTATTAGGTTTTCAATGTTTTTTAATAATGTTTTAGCTTATATATATATGTATATATATATATATATATATATATATATATATATATATATATATATATATATATATATATAATAAATTGACTCTCGTGTTTTTTGCATAATCTTGACCATGGAGGTATCGAAACAATCAGGATTAGGCATTACATTTAGCTCTCTCTCTCTCTCTCTCTCTCTCTCTCTCTCTCTCTCTCTCTCTCTCTCTCTCTCTTTACACTATATCTGGCCTTCGTGAGGAACGATTAACGACCTGAGAAAAAAATATTTAACAAACAGCCCATGAAAGATATAGCATTTTTCTTTCTTTCCTTTGGATGTCATTGCAGTTACTATAATAATGTTATTTCATTTCTAATCAATACAATGAAATAATATTTGACTCTATGTTAGTATATATATATATATATATATATATATATATATATAATATATATATATATATATATATATATATATATATATATATATACTATATATATATATATAATATATATATATATATATATATATATATATATATATATATATATATATATATATATATATATATATATATATATATATATATATATATATATATATATATATATATATATATATATATATATATATATATAGGTATAATATATATATATATATATATATATATATATATATATATATATATATATATATATACATTATATATACATATATAATGAATGTTATTTTCATTTCTAATCAATACAATGAAATAATATTTGACTGTCTGTTGTATATATATATATATATATATATATATATATATATATATATATATATATATATATATATATATATATATATATATATATCAATTCAAGCTACAAATGTTCTTTAATATCTAAATTCACTTTACCTCCCAAATGATATATTTTCATATATGTACCGAAGGGGAATTTTTTTAATTGATAATAATTCCCCTTCGGTACATATATGAAAATATATCATTTGGGAGGTAAAGTGAATTTAGATATTAAAGGACATTTGTAGCTTGAATTGATATATAAATGGATCACGTTCGATGTGATAATTATTCATATATATATATATATATATATATATATATATATATATATATATATATATATATATATATATATATATATATATATATATATATATATATATATATATATATATATATATATATATATATATATATATATATATATATATATATATATATATATATACTAACATACAGTCAAAAATTATTTCATTGTATTGATTAGAAATGAAATAACATTATTATAGTAAGTGCAATGACATCCAAAGGACAGAAAAATGCTATTTCTTTCATGGGCTGCTCGTTAAATTTTTTTTTCTCAGGTCGTTAATCGTTCCTCAAGAAAGCCATTTATAGTGTAAAGAGAGAGAGAGAGAGAGAGAGAGAGAGAGAGAGAGTTAAATGTAATGCCTAATCCTGATTGTTTCGATACCTCCATGGTCAGAGATTATGCAAAAAACACGAGAGTCAATTTATGCCTCTGAGAGAGAGAGAGAGAGAGAGAGAGAGAGAGAGAGAGAGAGAGAGAGAGAGAAAGAGCATACCACAATCTTCCCAAGAAATCTTCTTACTTAAAATAATACATTCATCAGAGTGAATAAATACTTTATATTAGGATATAAATAGGTTAATGGAAATTTCAATGTTGAGATAAATTTATATAAATATATAAAAAGCAAATAGCTCTATTTATTATTAAATCAATTTCCAAAGCTGTAGATTCATTTATCTCATATGATAATCAATATTCAAAACTCTTCTAATATTGAATATTCTAATAATCAATATTAGAAGAGTATGAAGAGCCAAATTCAGGTTAGTCTCAAAATCTTAAATGAATAAATATTAAATATATTCACCTACGTTATTGTAAAAGACCATCCGAATACAAATAAACATTTTCAAAACATATTTCTACCCGGTAATATTCGTCTAATCATAAGACATCTGAAGTAATTTGCATACATGAAGGAATTCACCTCCCTCCGTGAAAGGACAGGTTCGCAAAATCTGGGAAATTTATGCTCTAGATCATTTTGAATCAGGACGTCCACGCTCATTAAACATTCTTAATTTCTTTATATTCTCAGTTGTGATCGTGAATTTTCTCTTCTGGACTGTCAGTTAAAGTATGAAGATTATTCATATGCTGAGGATACATATCTATGTAACTGGAAAACGAAAAAAACTTGTCAAATGATATTGTCAACAAATAAAAAGCCAATATGGTTTAGCAGGGAGTACATATTATTAACTACTGGAATCCTCGAAAAGACTTGAAATTATGTTATATGAAGGTATCGTTAGCTTCTTCAATTAAAGGAAGTATGAAATCATTAAGCTAAAATATTTCTATGCCGTTGAATATGAAGACACTCTTACGCTTACCAAAACCTTACTTGCACACACATACACACACACACGCAAACTCACTCAAAACAGATCTCGAAGCAAATGCCAAATGATAAATAAAAAAAACAACATTCGTTTTTAAACAGTGAAGCCAAAAAACGTACACAAAATAAGAATTCCCTGTGGATTGATACTAGAACTTGAGAAATAGTTTAGTGATTGGTTTCAGGAAAAGGACGCCAAATGAAAAAATAAGATATATATAATTGGGAATGATGGCTTCCTCATAATAAAAACAAATGTCGAACTTAAATAAATAAAAAAAAAATTACTTTTATGTTTCTCGTTGTTGGGCGTGAAAATTGTGTCCTTTCAAAAAATAATATAATGTCCAAAAAACGTTAGCAGAGACACTCTTGCCTAATTTCCATTTTTCTAAGAAGAGGAAAAGGAGAAACCTAATGACCCCTAATTGTGCAATGATCGCAGAAAATGGTAATTTCCACAAACATTATCGTCTCTTTGCTACAAATAAACCTTTGAAGAAAAAGTTACCTTATGAATCATGTCACTGGCTTCTTTCTTTTGTAATTGTTCGTTTTAAAATATGTTTTGAATAGAAGACAGTAAACATATTCTAGTTTCTTTATGCAATATTTTACCTTTCAAGTCTCTACTATGCTATGCGATGATTGTTCACCCGTAACTAAAGACAACTGATGATAATTTGGGAGCCTTATATTTATGTGTAAATGTATACTGAATACAATTACTCTTATTTTTGCCTGTCGAACTTACAAGTGCTGTCATAATGTATTTATACTCCAAATACCACAACTATTCTTCTCAGATATTATTCTATTTAAGCTCACCGGCAGTTGCCTATCTCATATACACGAGCACCTGGGCTACTTAATAGTTCGGGGGATATTGAGTATTTTTTCGGATTTTGGAGGTCCAGGTAGCCAGAGGCCACAAGGTCACAATCCAAAGCTTATAGATAGTGAGTGTGCTATGGGCTGTATCTTTGGATTAGTTGAGACTTCATGGTGACAATAGCTATTTCATAATCATAAGCGAATTCGAAAGACATTGATGGTAAGGTTAACACACAATTGTGCATGTTAAGTCAAAACTGAGAAAAAAATATTGAAAATTGGGTTTATAATTTTCAATTGAAATCCTGCACTATCCCTATTTTCTTCACATATTTACTACCATAAATCAATAGCTATTTTCTCTATTCCTACCTTCTTCTCCCTCCCTTTCTGTTCCCTTAAATGCAATGCACTTGCAATGCAACTAGTTACACTTTCCTTGATCCAGGTTTCCCTGTAACCGGAGGCGTCAACATCAAATCGTTCTTGTTGTATTTAAAGACGACCACTCCATTCTCCACACTGGTCTTTCCCTTCGAACTTATATGACCTATAGTGAGGTGCAATAACCGTTGAACAACTAACTCTCTCTCTCTCTCTCTCTCTCTCTCTCTCTCTCTCTCTCTCTCTCTCTCTATTTTCTATGTAAAATGCTCCTGCATTCAGGATTTTACTCGTGAAAATAGCCACAAGAATTTCCAGATACTTACCTTGTTCGGGTTTTTAGGATGAGTGGGGCCTTATAACTTTGTTGAAGTTTTTGGAATATTGTCCTTCCTTTTCGGTACAACAGTTTTCTAATGCATATTTGTAGAATGATTACTTATCTTTTATGTAATAATAAAATAATAAACGAAATCGAGTTTATGGTACGAGCCTTGGCCTATGAATCTATCAGCCACGGGTCAATGGTGGCTTGTCCTATATGGTTGCCACGATTATGTCTAGCTTTAACCTTCAATAACCTAGTACAAGGTTCGGAAGCTTTTATTATCTATTAAAGACTTTACACTTCACATGCGATATTATTGTGGACCTGCAAATAATAATAATAATAATAATAATAATAATAATAATAATAATAATAATAATAATAATAATAATAATACTCTACATGTCTCCTCTACTGATTAAGGTCAATTTTTCCTATTTCTCTGAGATTGGTTTAGAAAAATAATATTCTTGTCCAGGAATTTTAATTTGACAAGTAACCATATAGTCCTCAAAAATAGCTTGTTGAAGTTACGATATTATACCGTACAAAGCTAAATAGATATTCGAAAAATCTAATCCTTTAGAAACTAAAAAAACAAATAAAACCCAAAGTCCATCCAGCAAAGAAACCATCTCCAAAACAAGAAAACACGAGAGAGAAATCTCAGGTCCAATATTAGAGTCCGAAATGACCGTGGAAGCGAAAAAGACCTGGAATGTAATAACATAAGACATAGATATTGGTTTCTTTGTCGACCCCTCTCTCTCTCTCTCTCTCTCAAGAACGTTTTAACACCTTTGGTTCTTGAGTACCTTGACGGCGGGGGGGGGGGGAGAGAGAGAAGAGGGAAAGGGAGAGAGAAGAGAGAGAGAGAGAGAGAGAGAGAGAGGAGGAGGTGGGGTGCAGGAACACTCGAAAGAACAAAATCAAAAGTGTAATCCAGCAGGCTAAGAGAAGACTCGCACACTTTTAGCAACTGTTTTGCAGGAGAGAGAGAGAGAGAGAGAGAGAGATGGAAAACAGGGTGCAGTAATAGATGAATATAGAATCCTAGGTATAAAAAAAGTTTTACTTTTAATATTCATTATGAGAGAGAGAGAGAGAGAGAGAGAGAGAGAGAGAGAGAGAGAGAGACATGGAGAAGGAATAGCCGAATATGCAAACTTAGAAGACTGCTTCAGTACACAAAGAAGAGGTTATACAATCGGTTTGTAGAGGGCTGTCAAGATAATTACTCAATAAATACTAAGAGTAATGTTAGTGAACTTGAAGAAAACAAAACAGAAAATGTAAACTAAGAGAATAATAGTAATAATAGTAATGCATGACTGAAGGATATGAATAAGAGTCGATCTAAAATTAGAGTATCATAAGCAATAGGATTTCTTCTGTATGAACACTTTTTATTTATCTTTTAAAATGTCAAAATACGATTTTATATTTCCACATTATATTTCTTTTCCCCTAGGTGTCAAAATAATAATATCTTATTTAATGAACCTTCGACATGTGTAAGGACTGAAGGAATGCAAATATAGAAATGAAATCCACTGGCTATTCACATGAGTAAACGCTCTGTTACCTAAACAAACAAACAGACATACATAAGTAAAGGGAGTAGAATCCCAAATGAACTGGAATTTGTATCTGTAAAGGCATAACACCATCCAGAGTTTGCATATCAAACGAACCCAGCATCCTAGGAACTGATTGGTGCATACAACACGAGCGAATATCGTGAGGGTTGCGCTTCAATATCTAGGGAAATATTTATGTTTTGTAGCGAGATAAATTGCGAGTTGTAACTAAACAGAATAGTTTGGATCTCAAGTTGAAGAGGGTGGTGAGAGTTAAAAGGAAAAGAAGTAGTTTATTGTTGAGAATTTGTAAGGTGAAATATTTTGTGTGTATGTATCTATTGCCATAATGAATAAGGTACTTAAGCGGTCTAATGTTCGGAAACAAATATAAACTCTACCCGACATACAGAAGCGAAAATATAGAATAAATGGCTCTTAAATTCTACCTTTTACATAGATTGAGACGGAAGAATAATTATTCCTTCAAAATCACTCAAGGGGAAGAGCGTCAAGGAAAGAAGAGTTCCTATTTCTTTTGCCTCTCCAACTTTTATTAACAAAAAATATGAACCGTTCTGGGGACATTTCATATAGGGACCAGCCTCCTTTGCTATGCAAATCATTCGCCTGAAATGGAGCGCTTTTCGAGTTCGGCGTTGCAACAAAAATTGATGGTTCTTGGTGGTACTGGCTTGTTACCTAACGACATCTGTTACTATT
>NC_087200.1:219356788-219414288 GCF_015104395.2 Macrobrachium nipponense
CTGATTAGGTTTTTGTGGATTAACTATGCTATACCACACCTTACACAGTTTACATGCTTTTGGCATTCTTTTTCCTAATGCATCATTAGGATATTCACAAGGTTCACCTTATTCATTTTCTTTGTCGGAATATGTTGGTTTATGTATATTTTCTTTATGAGTCTCTTGACCACTTGGATTTTATTTGTTTGGAACTTCTTCAATTATTTTCAAAGAGTTTTCAGTTGATTGTTCCAGTTTGAAGGATTGTATCCTTCTAATATATCTATGAATGCTTTTGTATCTTTTTGGTTAGGACTGTTGCTGATCTCATAGATCAGAAATGCCAGTTCCCTTCCTGCTACCTCATCGTATTGCGAATTTGCCAAGCAAGCTAAATCTCGCCATCCCCACAGTTGGAACTTACTGCCCATCTTGTTCTGATTTACAGTATTTCACTTGATAAACTAACTTAGAAGACGCTTTATCCTACTATTTTCACACTAATCTTATCACCGATAGTTCACGAACACTTCTAGATATTTCTCAAATTCTAGACGTATGTTAAACTTGTGATATCTGTTGATTAATCTGACTTCGCGCAGGAACGTCTCACCAAGCAAGATGACTACTACCTGAGAGAGAGAGAGAGAGAAGAGAGAGAGAGAGAGAGAGACAGAGACAGAGACAGAGAGAGAGAGACAGAGACAGAGACAGAGACAGAGACAGAGAGAGTGAGTCTAGCAATATTTTTCATCCTTTATGTACACGAGCCACGCACTTTCACCTCGTTAATCTTTCCTTACTACTGCACACTCATAAATTAGTTTAGGTAAGAGCACGCACTACAGCTGCTTATTGCTGTTCACATAAAGAACTATCTTTCCTGTGAAAGACTAACTCCTCTTATCATAAACCATTAAGTCCTAAAAATGCCAAAAAATGTGACCCATCTCGGATTAAGTAGATAAACATTTTCAAATTCAATGCTTTGTTTTGTTGTTTCCCTTACGCCTGTTTTCTTCTTCTTCTTCTTCTTCTTCTTCTTCTTCTTCTTCCTCTTCTTCTTCTTCTTCTTCTTCTTCTTCTTCTTCTTCTCAGTAAATAAACCTGAGGCGTTAATGGTCTTTGGCTTCTGGGAAAAGAGAACCAGGCTTCCGGAGGTCCCGTTTAATAGTGTTTGTGGCAGTTTTGTGCACCCTCAATGTGGTGTTTGAACGAGCCGCCAATAGTGAATGATGCTTTGATCTGGAGCTTTTACAAAATGCATAAGTGGGAACTGAATAACGGAAGGAACTGAAAAAAATTCGAAAAGAAAATCGAAAATACACGAAGAAAAGATCCTGTTAGAACTTGTGATTTTTGGAGCCCGAAGCCATTGCTGAAATGTACTCTTGTAAACATACTAATAACGATGACTGTCATATTCATTCTGTAAAGTCGAGGTCTTGAAGAAATATTTATTCAATTCCATACGCTCTTCTACTTCATCCTCTCCTCTGTCCATAAGCTTTGGGGTCGATTGCCTTGATGTGTCTTCTTAATCTATCCCTATAAAGGGTGACCAATTAGCAGCAGCGTAATTTATGTCATTTGAATCACAAATACCGAATGAATTTTAATGTTTCCTGACAATCTCAAACGTCCTGTCTTACGTGCAAGAATTTCATGTGTTAATTTTCGTAATGCGTTGCATATATCTTTTCGGTCCCAGATGTGTTATATATAATGCTTTTGTGTTGCAAATAGTTGACAGATGGGGACAAAAGACTTTGAGTTTATATAGTGAGTAATATAACCTGGTATCAATAAATACTCCTCTTCATCAATAATAATAATAATAATAATAATAATAATAATAATAATAATAATAATAATAATAATAATAATAATAATAATAATAATAATAAAAATAATGGTTCGAATCCAGTCCACTTTAGGCAGATAGCTATAACAGTCAGCGTATATCAATACTATTGTCTTGGTGAAGTGTTGTAGAAATGTCATGAAAATTTAGCCACAACTTATGAATTTTATATTTCAAATTTTCCATTTTATGGAAAGGGATGACATCGCCTTATCATATTACCCAAAACCCATAGAAATGATATAGAATCTTACCTCCTCGCAGTCCGCGAGAGATCTACTCTCAATAGGCTTATCACGCCTACGTGGAGAACATGAAGGATATCCAATATTTGGGTATCTGGTGATCATCCTCTGCAGCTGCCCTATTCAGGAAGAGATTCTGAGGATGTTTTCTTGCACCCTTCGGGTTATGTGCACAATGAAAGGAAAGCAATGTGACGCCGAATATCTCGGAATTCTAGAGAACCGTTTTAAGAAATTGTGAACTACGATCTTTGCCTTGAAACCTCTAACATATTCACACTAAACGCCAGAGCCACTCTGATATTTTTATAGCAGGGAAAAATTATTCACAGAAATATTAAACATTAAACTCTCTCACACCTCACTCTGAGCCAGTCATATTTTTACGGGGCACATTTCCCCCATAATATCTCTGCCACCACAGATTTCAAAAGGTTTACGTCACTTCTTCATGTGATGTCGTGTTATATTAACCCGGGTGTTCGGATGACGTTTGACGATTTTAACATTTCCGAAAATAAATCTACTGCGTAGTGAAGAAGAATTAGAATTTTTGAATTTGAATCCAATGTGAAAATGAATAATTTTTCCCAAAGTTAGTGATTTGGTTGACTATATTGAAAAATACTCATTTTTATGTTTATTTCCGTTAGATTTCAACTGTTGCTGATATTAAATAAGATAGATTTGCACAAATATTGATTAAGAAATATAAGTAGTGATTACTTGAACTCCATCTCTCACCATTATTTTTGTTTTTAGTTAATAAACGAAATACTTTGAATGTTTACATTTGGATTTATTGTTTCTAAATAAATACACACACTCTCTCTCTCTCTCTCTCTCTCTCTCTCTCTCTCTCTCTCTCTCTCTCTCTCTCTCTCTCTCTCTCTCCTGAAGGTGACTGCATGAAATACTCGCGATGTCCATCATGCAGTGTATAATACAATCAATCATCATCTTTTTCAAATGAAATTGAGAATCAGAATCTTCCCTGTTTTTTTTTATGAAATTATGAAATTAATATTTCAAATCTATCGTCCTGCATTAAAAGTTGTCTTTTTAGCTCTCCAAAAGCCAGGCATTGATAGCAAATCCACAGCTAAAAAAATATGTATAGGATTTGTAACCAAGATACTAATAAATAAAAGGAAGTCCAGCTTCGAGCATTTTGATATTTCAGTAGTCATTTCAATCCTTACTAAACTTTTGTATCCTGTGGCGTTGGGATAAAGTTTTCATTTTGTGCAGGAATATTAAATTTAGATAATAGCTCAAAGACACCCTCCAGTTCCACCTGTAATCCTGTCTGTCTGTTTCGCTTTGATTTTTCTCAGTGATGAAAGGTATTTTCTTCTTGATACTCTGAAAATACTAGATGGATTTTCGGGGCTGGTGTGCTTGGATGGAGTGGGGCTTAGGGTGTGGGGGTGGGGTTGGGTGTGGTGGGGTGAAGTGGAGTGGTATTGGGGAGTTGGGGTGAGGGTGAGTGTGGTGGTGGAAAAGTGGGTCGGTAATAATCTTTAATTTGTCAGATGTTCCGGAAATAAATATAAATATGGATTCGGTTACTTATTAAGTAATGTTTCTTACCCTTTTGGTCTAAAGAATGATTCTATATATACATTTTTATTATTGTGATAAATGAGAGTCTTCTATCTTAAAAAATGGTAAATATGCCATGGAATTAATAATTGCTTGAATTTAATCCTTTTAGCCATTCATTTCTTTTAATGTTATAGTCAGTGATAAGAAGTATTCTGAATTTTGAAGTGTAGATAACCCTACGTAAGTTGAGTTGGTGTGTGTGTGTGTGTGTGTGTGTGTGTGAGAGAGAGAGAGAGAGAGAGAGAGAGAGAGAGAGAGAGAGAGAGAGAGAGAGACAGACAGACAGACAGACAGAGAGAGAGAGAGAGAGAGAGAGATAGAGAGTAAAATTAATATTTCTTCTTAGGGAAATCTGATTACATTTAATAAAAAGATATACTAAAAAAATGCAAAGGGAATCCGCTTTTTTATCTCCTTATGTTTACTAACCTCGACTTTGACAGATCCCAACAGGTTTTGTAGAATGACGGGGAACATCATTCACCTTGATTGATCTACCTGACAGGTGTGTTTGAGGGGTTGGGGGGAAGAGGGACAGTTCGGAATGTGAATGATTAACCAAACTCACATGAATGACTTGGGTGTGATTCAATACTTCGGGCAAAAAAAAAAAAAAAATGAGTTCTTTGCGTAAAAAGCATGGAGATATTCCTTTGTAAATTTACTGTCATCATTTGTAACATTATATCTAATATTGTATTTATTTTAGAGTTAATATGACAATGTAATACGCTGCCATCATTTAGTAAGTTTTTTTTTTTATTTGCTTCAATGTCTATTTATTTCCAAGTTATTATGAGAATGTATTTGCTTTGATGAAAACAACTGGTATCTCTTGAATTTCATTTTGTTTTCCCTAAAATGCTCTCTTGCTATTAAATAACTTCTCATAATTAATAATTGGACTCAGATAATTATTATCTCAACAAATGGTCATTGAAATTCCCAGGATCATTATTCATGACCTGCCTTGACCTGGGATAACCGTCATGTCTCTAAGCGCTGGTCGTGACATCTAGTGACAAGAGTTATAAGCTTTATTGATTCCTCAACTGTCGTAGCATGGCTGGTGTTACTTAGGATATGACAAAGCACTTGGAGTGTATTTTGTCCTAGTTATAAGTAACTGCCAAGATAATTTCGTTATCAAGATACCTGTAACATTTTACAACAATAACGTTTAAAATGACATTAATAAAAGGTACGATAATTGCCTCTTAAAATTACATTATTAAGTGATTTATTTAATATATATCCTCACAATGGGACTACATGTTTTTCATCTTCGGTGATTTCTTGTATGTAAACAAAAAAAAGAAGTAACTATTAACACCACAATTCTACATCAAGAACCTTTTTTGGATCAGAACTGAAGACTGATTCAATACTAGACACCCTAATCTCTCTTCAGTCTGTAATTCAGTCTATTACAACTTCAGTCTATGTGTCAGCTAACTACCTGTCAGCCTGTTTGAGTCATACACGGTACCTTAATATCCTCTCTTCAATCTGTAACTCAATATACCCCAACGTCAGTCTATCCGTCAGTCTGAATCCGGTTTTCCCTGGAGTTTTCGAAAAGCCTGAAAAAGGCAATAGCCGAAAATAATCTTTACATCCGAGGACACACATCCACAGAGCCTTTTCATTTTTTTCCGTATACCAAACACGCACACGCGCACATACACACACACACACACACACACACACACGCACACGGAGACTATTTGGAAACAATAGGCCGTTTGGATGAATATTTGAAATTGCCCACCATCCGTGTTACAACAGAGAGACGGACCATGTTGCAAAAGGTCGCATTTGCATTAGGGAGTTTAACATTTCTAGAGAGAGAGAGAGAGAGAGAGAGAGAGAGGAGAGAGAGAGAGAGAGAGAGAGTTATTTTCTTTAGTTTCTTAATGAGAGACAATGCCTTCTTTTGATTCAGTTACTTGTATAAAAGCACAAAAAACAGTTTCAATATAACCACGCGAATATCTTAGATAAAAAGCATTACATATTCAGAATTTAATGGTAATTGCAACTCACGGCTTCCGAATAGCAATCATAATTATTCTTATATCCCTTCATTCCCCGAAAATAAACTTGAGAAGAAGAGGAAGGCCCCGAGATACAAATGATGCAATCAAGATCTTCCGATCTTTTCGGGCGATCCGTCATTGAAACAGAACCCATTATCTTCAAGTGTGTTTGGGAATCGCTCTGTTTGGGGGAATGGGGGTGAGTGTTGGGGATTGGTGGAGGGAGAAGGGCGGGGGGAGGGTTTCTGATCGATGGACTTCAATATAGCTGTCATTACGCCGGTACGACTTAGTTTAGTTTTCAATGGAATTTCTAATCATATACAGGAATTGATCAAAAGGAATTACAAAAATAATTTTTACAAGATATCATCTCTCTCTCTCTCTCTCTGTCAGGAGAGAAAGAAATTCTTTATTCTTGTCCTCTTTCAGCCCAATTGAGGACGACGTTGCAATTTCGTTCACGATAGCAACGTGACCCCCACCGGTGGTCCTCCCCAAATGTCGCATTTTGAGAGACCCTGTCGCGACAGTGATTAACCTCAAGCTGTTTCTTATTCATTCGAATTGGAACGCTCCTGCTCGATCATTCATATTTCACATTACTAAATCACTTTCTACGAAGTTCATGTCGCGCCCCACCGTCGGTGAAGATGAAAGTATCACACTTTTTCAACAATTTGATAACAATTCTTAAATACAACGATTTTTCCGATCGTCTTCTTCTCATCTCTGGGAGGGAACTCCATTTGCCGGAAAAACCACAGGCTCATAGTTTGGTCAATGCTATTTTCCAAGGTAAGGTGAAAACTACTTCTGTCTGTCTGCCTGTCTGTCTCTCTCTCTCTCTCTCTCTATCTCTCTCTCTCTCTCTCTCTCTATCTATCTCTCTCTCTCTATCTCTCTCTCTCATTCCTTAGATTCCTGGAAGGGTTCATATAGCCTTTGAGCGACGAGTGAAGATTCATCGTATACATTAGGAGTAACTAAACAACAACGTACTGTTAATAATAAAGGTGTGGCAGTAAAGAAACACAGACTTGGTTTTTCTTCTTTACTTAAAAAATGATATATATATAATGGATACAGACACACAACGATCCTTTGGTGGAGAGGTAATAATCTCCTACAGGGCTTGACTTCAACTAACCACACATACTCCCCACTCTCCAAGAGAACACTTAAATAATTCATGACAATCAACAACAAGTAATATACAATCTCAAAATAGTTCATAAAGCGGTCATTTACACCTCTTCCTTAATAACCCACAACAACAGAAATACCTTTATACATAAACTGTCCAATTAAACCCAAACAGTAATTAACAGTTTCAAACAATAATTATACAAAAGGTGAAAGGGAAAACGTTTGAACTATAGAGTCGACACACAGGTAACCTACAGTCAGATAAGATGTATCAATATGGAAATGAAGACTTAGTTATGAACAGATTATAATTTGTTATAGATGAAAATTATTCATTTTCTTGGCGTATTTAAAGACGCTGGAGTCATTATCTACAATACCACTCCTTGCCTTCTCACGAGCTGTGAAACTGATGGCACCAATCATTCCTCTTTTCTCTCTCTGTTTCCCTCTCTCTCTGTCTCTCTCTCTCTCTCTCTCTCTCTCTCTCTCTCTCTCTCTCTCTCTCTTACGCACTAACCAACACACTTTCAAGTCTTCGCCGGCGAAAATAGTTGAGAAAAGGTCCAAATAACTTAAGAGACAGATAGAGGTCACAAAAGAATCCAATAACTTTGCGTTTTGTGATAACACTCAGGTTATGAAAGGTCTTTAGCCGTTGACTTTGGCTAAGGTCCTCTCTCTCTCTCTCTCTCTCTCTCTCTCTCTCTCTCTCTCTCTCTCTCTCTCTCTATCTGTGTGTAACTAACGCATCGTCAAGGTCTTTCAGATCCCAAATCCGCTCTCTCTCTCTCTCTCTCTCTCTCTCTCTCTCTCTCTCTCTCTCTCTCTCTCTCTCTCTCTCTCTCTCTCTCTCTCTCCTTGGAATTTCTCGCAATTGTTCGACACTTCAAAGATGAATTCGCTCGCAAGAACTGAGGATATTAAAGTTTTTTATGTTTCTTATGGTACTTCATATTCTTAGATTACTTACTTGTCACGTTAATTAAGAATAGTTGTACAAAAAGAATATCTATGATCCTGCTTGCGTATAATTAGCTATTAACTATCAGGTTGCATTAACAAGGAAAGAACAATAAGACGTTTTTAATACGATGTCAAATCTCCCTCATACTGGAATATATACTACGTCTATCCCAGTAATCCAGGGACTTGATTTAAATCCCCAAGAAGGGAGCAGCTGTTAATTACAAGACCGCAAAGATAGAGAAGGGATAGCCGCCTCCCCTCTTCCCCTCCTGAGTTCTTAGCACTGGGAAAAGGGTCGTTGGCTTCACTAATCTGGGAACTATTCAACTTCCTGTTAAGTTCAGCCACGTTGCAATGAGCAATGAAAGTCTCCCCAGCGATAAAAGGGAAGCCACAATAGGGCAGTCATTCGGATGTCGTTTGTCTTATTTTATTTCACTGATTATTCAGGATTGAGGATAATTTGGGATCGTTAAAAATTATGTATGAAAATGAAACAATATGTCAAGAAACTACTGAGATGAGTTAGACAGGACATCAGAGAAAAACAGCGTTAGATAGTCAAGTATGTTATGTACACACTATATATACGTATATATGTGAGCGTGTGTGTCTGTGCGCGTGCGTATTATAAGAAAACTTTTGCTGAGTCTACCCTAGCGTAAAAAGTGTCTTAAATACGACTCATTAACTTTCTTAATACACAATCAAGTTGAATACAAATCAAGAACTTACTGGCAACTCTAAACATGCAGCACTGAAATGTATATGATATATCAATGATACGAATATATATATTTTTACCATATTCAATAATTATTATTGTAAAACTATTTTAATCATTAATAATTATTATTATCATTTGTGCTATTACTTGCATCCTTCATACCATTGTCTGGCCACAACTGAATCAAAACAAGGCAATGTCTTTCATTAAAGAAAATAACTCTCTCTCTCTCTCTCTCTCTCTCTCTCTCTCTCTCTCTCTCTCTCTCTCTCTCTCTCTCTCTCTCTCTCTGTGTGTTTGTACAAATGTTAAACCACCTAACGCTGGCCACATGCAAATGCGATCCTTTGCAACATGCCTTGTCTCTCTTTGTCAAAACACGGATGGTGGGCAATTTCAAATATTCCTCCAAACGACGTATTGTTTCCAAATAAAGTCTCCCTGTGTGTCTGTGTGGTTGTGTGTGTGTGTGTATGTGTGTGTTTGCCTGTGTATATTTGATTTACGAAAAAAATAAAAAGGCTCCGTGGATATGTGTCCTCGGATGACAAGAATACTTTCGACTGTTTTCTTTTTCATTTTCAAGGTTTTCGAGAGAAAAGTGGAGTCATGCTGACGTTCAGACTGACGTTGGGGTAAATTGAGTTACAGGTTAAAGAGGGGATATTAGGGTACCGTATGTGATTCAGGCAGGCTGACGGGTAAATAGCCCGACAGACAGACTGACATTGTGATGTACTGAATTACAGACAGAATGGAATTTATTAAAGTATCTTGTGCTAACTCAGTCTTTAAGAAGTGATTCAGTGAAAGCTCTTGACACGGAACTGTGCTGGAAACAATTGATTTTCTATTTTATTTTACAGAAAGATCATTGTCGATGAAAAACAATATGCTTTATTTGACTTGTAATTGAATACTAAATAGGATACATATCATACATATAGTATATACACCCCAAAATCTGGAAATTATGTAGTACTTATTGAGAAAATATATATATTAAGCGGATTACTCCAATCATGTCTTTTTACGTGTCAAATATCTTACCTCTTAATATACTGGCACTTAAACGTTAGTTATCATTGCAAAATGTTACCAGTGTCTCGGTAAGGAAATTAACTTCGCAATTTCTTATAACTGTGACAAAATAACGTCCAGGTGCTATGTCATATCCTAAATAGCACCAGCCATGATACGGCGGTTCAGGCATCGTTAACGTAAGTAATTTCTATACTTAGAATCTTTAAGTGCATAAGTATGTACGACTTATCAGAAATGCAAAATTGTTAGTCTTTACTTGCATAAGCATCTTAAGTGTCTTTTCTTTTGCCCAAAAACATTATTAGGTAATACATGAAATGTAATTCCTTAATATCCGTTTATTCAATATTGATATTATTCTATTTGGACGGATACTTTGTGCTTATTTTATTACTCTTAATACAATTCTATATTTAGGTAGAATAGTACCTCATTTTGGCTTGAGTTAATTTTCTGGTGAATGTTTTGTCAATTAAAATGGGTATAAGTTGATTTAATTATGAATAATGTTCTTGTAACTGAATATGAGTAGACACCATTACTTTGTGAAAAGTAGCCTTCGGGGAAGCCAGGATCATGATATTTTCTAAGCCACAAAATAAAATAAGTGAGAAAAAAATTAAGCATAAAAAGTAAGAGAGGCAGACGCCTACTTTAAAGGAGAAATCCTTCAGTTCTTTCCATATAAAAAGATGAAACTGACATCATTTCTCTAATCACCGCTTTAAGTTCTCAATGAAAAATGGCAAGTAAATTGAAGCCTATCATAATCCTTGGTATACTGCGAAGAGGAACCACCCCCCTAGCGCCATATAACAAAATAACAGCAAGGCTTTACTGCAAACCAAACCTTACGGCCTCTTTGGTAATGAAAAATAGTACGGCCCCATCGACGGAGAAAGAGGTTAAATCTGATATAGTATACAAGTTTGTCTGTGCTGACGAGCAATGTCAGTCCCCCCAAAAATGCTATATCGGACACACAACCACCACACTCAAACGTCGCATGCAGGCCCACAGAAACCAAGGAGCCATTCATCAGCACTTTGTGGATACCCACAATAAAAAACCATCATTACAAGAACTTCTCACAAACACCAAAATAATACACAAGGAAGGCAACTACAATCGTTATTGATATCAGAAGCAGTCAGCATCGCAATGGCAGACTCCCAGTCCTTCCTTAACATCCAACGTGAGGCAGACCGTTCCTTGCCCTCGTGTAGGAGGCAGTCCTTCAACCGCGTGGACAAAACCCCCACACGCGGACAGGAGCGCAACCGGAAACTTTGGCAGCTGACTTTGACCAGTGAATTGAATATTAATTAATTTAATTATTATTTATTGGTTATAATTGGTGTTATAGGACAATAACTTACTTTCAACTTTTTTATATAATTTCGTTTGTTAACTATATTTATTTATTTGTCTTATTTTATGTTTCACTATAGTCTTTTGTAAATATTTAAAAACCTAGGTATCTGGCAATTGTACTACCTTTCCGTCCTCATGACGTCACAAAACGCATGTAGGCTCATATTTGTATCAGTACGCCTGAAAACGTCAATACGTATAGGTTGACGAAACAGCTGTCGCGTCGTAAAAAACAAAAATGGTGAGTAAATGGAAGAACCCATTATGTGTCCATTAGTAACCTGAACAATGAAGTAAAGAAAATAATTAGTAAATATGAATATATATATATATATATATATATATATATATATATCTATATATATATATATATATATATATATATATATATATATATATATATATATATATATATATATATATATATATATATGTACAACAAAGTATGTTACTAGGATAAGTTTAAATTTACAGTTAAGACATTTACTCTGAGCATAAAGTTTGAGTGATTGCCCTAAAAATCAATATAATACAGCTAAATATGACTAGTCGAGGTAAACAACTGTTACAGTTGGCATTGAAATCGGTGGAAAAAACAAAAGAGGCATCATCGCAGGAGACTGAAGTGACTGAAAATGTCTCTGAGTCAGATAAGCTGATGAAGGATTTGTCTATTATTTCATATAATTAAATCAACGATGATAAAATTTTTACCTTTCAAATATCTTCTACGTAATGCAAGTATAATAATTATAATTGACATCATTACTGTAGAGAATACATGTTACATAATAATTATGTTGCTTACATAGTTGCAGGAAAGAATGTCGAAGTCTTAGCAAACCAACACGAGACACCACTAATTTCTTCCCAGAACACCAAGAGTGTAGAGATGCCGACAATGCAGTGCAGAAATTCAGGTGAAAGTTCATTATCAAGGCATAGTTCTACATCAAGCAGTACCTCTTCATCAAGAAGCAGTTCCTCATCATCCTCGTCAAAGAGCAGTTCATCATCAACTCATGCAGCATCACCAGATGTGCTAGACTCTGATGATTCAGTTGCAGATAAGAACTATGAACCAAATTATGATGAAGATTCAGAAGGAGTTGATAGTAATGACGTAGACTATTCTCTGAATTAAAATTTTGACGCTGCTAGACTTGGAAATAGTGACGCTGCTACACTTGGAAATAGTGATGCTGCTAGACTTGGAAATAGTGACGCTGTTACACTTGGAAATAGTGATGCTGCTAGACATGGAAATATTGACGCTGCTACACTTGGAAATAAGGTCACCAAAGAATTAGAAAGCCCAGCTAAATGAGGTTCGAAAAGGAAGAAACGACCTGAAAATTGGGGGCGAAGTCTCCAGAAAAAACTACGAAATGAAGGAAAACGGTATGTAATGCATACCAAAGAGAGAAAAGAACGGGAAGAAAGAAAAGTAAAGTCGCCTTGCGGGGAAAAATGCAGGTTGAGGTGCTCAATGAAATTTACTGAAAAACAAAGAATGTCCATATTTGCATCCTACTGGGAATTGGGTGATATTGACAAACAAAGACAGTTTATTGCTAATGCAATTGATCAAATTGTACCAAAGTACAGATATGTTCGTGTCGGAGGTACAAGACAACAAAGAAAACCTAACAATGCTTTTTATTTCAAATTGAATGAAGGAAGAGTTAGGGTGTGTAAATTGTTTTTTATAAACACATTAGATATCACTGACCGCCCTATCCGAACAGTCCTGGAAAAGAAGAATAAAGTTTGTGGAAATTTTATTGAAAATGATCTGAGAGGTAAGCACAATAATTACCACACCGTTGATGAAGGCATCAAGGACGGAATGAAGGCTCATATTGATTCCATTCCAAAAATGGAGAGTCATTACCTCAGGGTTAATACATCGAGAGTTTTCATTGACAGAAGCAAGACTGTTGCTGATATCCGTAGAGATTATGTTTCAAAATGCAAAGAGAATAATGCACCGTTTGGGAACTACTCTATATTCTACAAGGTGTTCCCTGAAGATTACAATATTTTTTTTTTCACCCCGAAAACAGATCAATGTGACACATGTGCAACCTTTGAAAATGCAAGTAAAACTGAAAAAATAGTCTGCAAGAGAAGTATGATCAGCACCAAGTTGAAAAAAAATTGTCAAGATCTGAAAAAGCTAGTGATAAAGTATCATCAAATGCTGCTGTAGCTGTTTATGATTTGCAAGCTGTATTCCAACTGCCCAAAGGAGATGTATCCCTGTTTTACTACAAATCCAAGTTAAATGTTTTGAATGTTACACTTTATGACTTGAAATCTAACAATCGTGAGTGTTATGTCTGGAATGAATCCAATGGGCATCGTGGGGTAAATGAACTTGGTTCTTGTGTTCTTGACTATACCCATAAAGTTTGTGAAACTGGTAAGAAGGATATTCTTTTTTATTCAGACAATTGCGGTGGTCAGCAGAAAAACAAGTTTATGTTAGCTCTCTACTTACATGCAGTAAATAATCTGGACCATGATTCCATTACTCACAAGTTTCTCATTAAAGGACATTCCCAGAATGAGGGCGATTCAGCTCACTCATTGATTGAAAGGCAAGTCAAGCGACTCCTTAAGAGTGGACCAATCTATGTTCCAGAAACATTCATAACCGCTATTCGAATGACAAGAAAAAAAGGAGAGCCTTTTAAGGTGAAAAGAATGTGATTATGAATTCTTCTTGAACATTAAAGTTTTGGCTAACGAAATTGGAATTGAAGCATGGAAGGATGGATCTGAAGATTTCTGAGACTTGTGAAAATATTCTCGTAAGAGTTACAAGAGGAGAAGGAAGCATAAAAGAATCGGTGAACAAGATATTCAGTGTATTTCTAGCGAAAAAGAACTACTCTTTATAATTTTTGGTTTGAAGTAAGTTCCATGGATATGTAAGTCAGAACTGTGGTTCTCAGATATGGTAGAGAAGAAATGTCAAATGAGGTAGAACCTTTCACTAATTCCAGCCGGATGGCTTTTGTGTTCCACAAACAGAGTGTATAGGACATCCCGAGTAGAGCGGAAGAAAAAAAAGGTCTTCTTGATTTGTGCAAGAGGAAGCCTCATTCCTAATCCTTATAAGAGGTTTTATGAGAATCTGTAATTTTTCTGATAATCTTCAAGAGAATATGGATATTAATCTTTTTATTTTAATCATTTAGGACGCCTCAAATACAGAGGTCTACAACAGCTTGCTATACTTAATTTGTTTCATACAGTTTATGATATGTGAACTGTTACTTGTGTAATAACAGTTGTTATTTCCTTTATTTATTTCTCCTTTTGTTGTAATATAGTCATAACTTCAGTTACAACAGTGGAAAGTGCGGCATATTTCCTGCAATAACGTCATAATTCCAAATTTATTTTTCAAATAGGCACAAAGCATGTTTATAATAAATTTTTTTTTTTATATGAGATGTCATGTACTTCATTTAATCATGAAATAAAAATTCATTGCTAAATACCTCGTTTAAAGTTCCATGGGGGACTGTATTACATAACTAAAAGTTTATTTTGCTTCTCTGAAAAGTAGCATCTTTTGAATTATGTCAGTGTTGAAATGAATGAGCGATATATATATATATATATATATATATATATATATATATATATATATATATATATATATATATATATATATATATATATATATATATATATATATATAATATATATATTCCTGACGTATCGTAATGTCTTCACTACATTTTCGAGGGACGTACAAAATAAATAAAATAAATTACAAGAAGGGTAAGTATTTAAAATTTTAAAATCAAAAGTGCCCAATTATTACATATCTAAAATATCAAAAGGAACATCTAAAAGGACAACTTAAAAACAGAAAACATAAAATAAATAAGAAAAAGTTACAAAAGTTAATCAGAGCTGGACAAACCTATATATGTGTGTGTCTTTACTTGCAATAGAATAAAAGTAATAATTTACCTTTCGACTCCTATATCATTCATTATTTCTCTGTGTTACAAAACCTCCTTCTTTCCTATATCCCGTCGTTTTGTGTCGGGAGACGAAAATCAACAGAAGTTTCCAATTAAACTAAAAGTATCCTGTTAGTTCTTGAGGTGATTCACTGCTACAAAATACTGAGCCAGAAAAATTCTTTAAGGCGTTTCTCAAGCTATCTTAACTTCTTAAGACTCCATGTGAAAACTTTTAATTCAATCTTCCTCTCAGGGACGTCCAATAATAGATTTTCTTGTTGTTCAAGGATTCTCTAGAGGACTGGAATGTTGCAGTGTACATAAAGAACTTATTTTAAGTAGTCAAGGATATATTATATATATATATATATATATATATATATATATATATATATATATATATATATATATATATATACATATATATATATATATATATATATATATATATATAAATATATCATGACTACTTAAAATAAGTTCTTTATGTACACTGCAACATTCCAGTCCTCTAGAGAATCCTTGAACAACAAGAAAATCTATTATTGGACGTCTGAGAGGAAGATTGAATTAAAAGTTTTCACATGGAGTCTTAAGAAGTTAAGATAGCTTGAGAAACGCCTTAAAGAATTTTTCTGGCTAAGTATTTTGTAGCAGTGCAATCACCTCAAGAACTAACAGGATACTTTTAGTTTAATTGGAAACTTCTGTTGATTTTCGTTCTCCCGACACAAAACGACGGGATATAGGAAAGAAGGAGGTTTTGTAACAACGAGAAATAATGAATGATATAGGAGTCGAAAGGTAAATATTACATTTTATTCTATATGCAAGTAAAGACACACACATATATAGGTTTGTCCAGCTCTGATTAACTTTTGTAACTTTTCTTATTTATTTTATCTCTGTTTTTAAGTTGTCTTTTAGATGTTCCTTTTGATATTTAGATATGTAATAATTGGGCACTTTTGATTTTAAAATTTTAAATACTACCCTTCTTGTAATTTATTTATTTATTTTGTACGTCCCTCGAAGTAGTGAAAGACATTACGATACGTCAGGAATAAATTGGCCCTTTTTTAGCATGTCTTTAAGTCATCCTCTTCATTGATATATATATATATATATATATTATATATATATATATATATATATATATATATATATATATATATATATATATATATATATATATATATATATATATATATATATATATATATATATATATATATATATATATATATATATTATATATATATGTGTGTGTGTGTGTGTGTGTGTGTGTGTGTGCGTGCTGCACATTAGATATCTTAAGCTTTTCACATATTCTACAAGCAATCTGAAAGCAGATTCAGGAGCCAGTTGACCTAGCAACTACAAATAGTATTGTCAAATACCCATAAGGCTTTGTGTTGAATAAACGAACACTATAACATTACTGTCCAATACATCAGAAAGCATTTTCTTTCTCCCTTTCTCCACCATTTTTACCAACGTTGTCTGCACCACCAACACCTGTTAAGTAGGGAGACCATTCTCAGGTGTAATAAAGGTAAACTTGTCACAGGTAATATGTGAAAGCCGTTTCGTTTATTACTGTCTTAATCTTCTTCTTCTTCTTCAGGGGTTAGATTCACACCCAATAATGCTGACAGTCTGTCAGGAGAGATTTCTATTTCGTTGTCGTAAACAATTTTACTTGAGAGTTTCAATGTATATGTAACAAAAATAATTATAATAAATTTAGATTTGCTTATTGATGAAACTGAGAGAGAGAGAGAGAGAGAGAGAGAGAGAGAGAGAGAGAGAGAGAGAGAGAGAGAGAGAGAGAGAATATGATTGGTCAGAACGGTGAGCAAATGAGAGGCTCAAAATAATAATAAACTTTTACTTATTAAACATAATTATTCTAGTATCCTTTTTATAGAGCAAGGTCAAGTTGATGACAACTTTTATTAGTCCAAAAGCCATCTTAGATTAAATTTTCATTTCCCACTTACGTAGATAAATAAATGAATAAAAAAGTAATTGAAAAAAAGTTTTGAAGAATTATTTCCTTTATTTCCTTTAATTGAATCTATTAGACTTCCGCCCTAATAAAGATAATATGAAAAAGAGAAAATTATTACAATATTCAGCTCCACTGAAATCAAAAGCGACAAATAAGACTGACACTTACTCAATGAACCAGCTTTAAAATCCTGAGAGAAACTGTTGAGGACATTCGCCCTTTTATTACCAATTCTGCACTAATGGAATGACTACGGTAATCTTAAATGAACTTGACATATTTTTACTGAGTTTTGAAGGGTGCGTATTAGGGGAAATGTCCTTATTTTAACTCCCTATGTAGAAATTTCCAAATGGTAATTAATTTTTATTTCAGCGCCTAATATTCAATTTAACCTGTGAATAATTTTATTTTCAAAATGATTTCATGTTTACTTACAGTATATAAAAGTAATAAATTCCTAAAATAAGATTTTTTTTCGGGCAATAAGAATATATTTAATGATTATTATTATTATTATTATTATTATTATTATTATTATTATTATTATTATTATTATTATTATTATTATTATTATTATTACTAACCCTATTCATATGGAAGAAGCCCATAAGGTTAGTAAACTTGAAATTCAATTATCCAAAGAATATGGTGCTCATTTGAAAGAAAGAACATAAGTTAAAAGGAAATACAGAAAGAAGAGATATCAGTCGTCAGAAAAAAGAATAATAAATAAAAAAAAATAAATATGTGAATTATAACTAAAATACTAAAAGACAAGATTGTATCATATTTCAAAATACAGCGCTAACTTTATCTTCGTGTTATCAGAAATTCGTTTGATATTCATTTTCTTAGGAAGGTAGACTGCAATTAGAAAGATGATAGGGAAATGACTGAAGGACAACTAGAGATTAAAAATACAATCTTAATAGAACGTATTCAAAGCGAAAGGGATAGGAAAAGAACGTCACAGAAATATGTAAACAAATGAACGAATGAAAGAAAATACAGTCTCAGTGTAAAGAATCAAGATGTTTGAAAGGGAAATGAATGGAAAATGAGGAAATAAAAAAAAAAAAATCCAAATCCTTTAGTATTTGGTATTAAGGGCTAGAGACGGATGTAGACGTCTCTCTCTCTCTCTCTCTCTCTCTCTCTCTCTCTCTCTCTCTCTCTCTCTCTCTCTCTCTTAATATTTGTTTAAGTCCAAATCCGCCACAATTTTCACTCCCTTTCTGAAAACGGCCTCCGGAGTCCCTTAAATTATTTCCTGATGGAAGGATTGTCTTATTTATGAAGTTTTTTCTTGATGTCTGAATATTTTTATTAGTATTTATTAGTAAAAATAGGTAAGTTAGTAAACAGTGAATATGTAAATTTTTCGATGGATAAAGACATATTCAAATATCTCTATTCTGTTTACTCAATACCTTTACACCAAGAATTCTCATTAATTATAGATAAAAAGCAGGTTATTAAATAGACAGTTATCTTAGTATTCTATCTATTCAGGCAATTCATAGGTGCTAAAAGTCTTCTCCGCACTTCTTGATGAAATAAAAAAAGACATATCTGATACACAGAGACTTACTAATTTATGACCAGTTATAAACAAATCTGCCACCATATGGAAAAAGTTATTCAGGTTTCATATATTAGAAGGTAATTATAAACAAATAGCTATTATTTTTACAACATGCGAAATCGAAATTATAATACAGCAAAACACTCACGCGGAAACCGATATTCCAGGTCGGGTATCGATAGCACCTTAAACTGACCCGTTTATTATCTGAGAATCTTGGCATGCCTCAAGATATAAGCAGCGACTCTGTGATTTGATTTGATTTTTTGTTTGTTTTACCTATTATCCAAATTTAATACAAAATTACTGTATACTCGATTAATTCACTTCAAAATCCTTAAACGCCCTTACACCCATCTTGCGATAAAACGCCTTCTCTCTCTAGGTCTTTCAAAGAACAAATTGATATTCCTCTCGAAATAACAAAAAAAGAAAATAAATATCTCTGAATCAGATCCACCATTCCCTGGTCTCTGCCACTCAGTGAGTGTTCCAAGAAATTAACACAACATTCTGGATCAAAATACGGTTCCAGAGTCTTAATTATGACAACCTAAAAAGTTTTCCTTAGCCCTATAAAAGAAAAAAAATTATTTTAGGATATTGTACATTCAAAGAATCTGTCAATCCCTCAGCTGTCATTAATTGGATGACAAAAAACCTTTCTTGGAATGTGTACAGAGGAGGTTCTACATGGAGGTTCATTTTCAAGCTCAGTGAAGGCATTTAATTTCCCATCTTCGTTTTAAACTGACCAGATTTTTCTAGAGGCTGTAAATTCTCACGTTTCTCTGGTGAATATGGAATCTTTACTTTCCTTCACTACCTCCTGATCCGTTCTAATCTCTCTCTAAATGTATAACTAACTGAAAATGAATGATGTGAAATATAACAAATTAGACACTTTAAAGTTATCCTAATGTAGAATTAACCAAAACGGTAACAGTTATAACGATTATATTCTCAAAATTGTTACCTACAGAGTAAAATTAGAGTAAATGAAAAAAACAATAATGTGTGTATTTTACTTGGTTTCACGAAGACAATTCTTTTCACTGTCAATGGCAAAGTTAATGAGCTAAACTGCTTGTTCCACTTGTTACGGAATTTGTTTTCTTAATAACGATCGATTTCCTATCATGTTCTTTTTGTTTGGGGAAATTACTTTCATAATGGGGGATTATTATTGTGCTCTATCACAGTCCTCCAATTCGACTGGTGGGTATATTTATAGTGTGGGGTCCGGGTTGCATCCTGCCTCCTTAATAGTCCATCACTTTTCTTACTATGTGCGCCGTTTCTAGGATCACACTCTTCTGCATGAGTCCTGGAGCTACTTCAGCGTCTAGTTTTTCTTAGATTCCTTTTCAGGGATCTTGGGATCGTGCCTAGTGCTCCTATGATTATGGGTACGATTTCCACTGGCATATCCCATATCCTTCTTATTTATATTTTCAGATCTTGATATTCATCCATCCCTCTCTCTCTTCAACTCTGGTGTCCCATGGTATTGCGACATCAATGAGTGATACTTTCTTATTGACTTTGTCAATCAACGTCACATCTGGTCTATTGCACGTATCACCCTATCCGTTCTGATACCATAGTCCCAGAGGATCTTTGCCTGATCGTTTTCTATCACTCCCTCAGGTTGGTGCTCGTACCACTTATTACTGCAAGGTAGCTGATGTTTCTTGCACAGCGGCTCCAGCGGAGGGCTTTTGCCACTGAATCATGCCTCTTTTTTTACTGGTTCTGTGCAAGTGCCGGGCATTCACTTGCTATGTGGTTTTATGGTTTCATTTTCGTATTGCACTTCCAATACATATGGGAGAGATGTTATTTCCATTATTATTATTATTATTATTATTATTATTATTATTATTATCTTATTATTATTATTATTATTATTATTATTATTATGTCACTATGACAGTGACATTCGTATATTCGTATATTCCCAGAATTTGTCGAACAACTTACTAACTATATACCGAGAATTAACACCAATCTAGAATACCGAGCATTTCTCTAATTCTTTAGTGTTTTGGGGAGCATGGTGAGCGAATGCTAGACATCCCTTGATTGTTACAAAAATAAATTAAACAAAAACTCTGGAATTTATGACCGACCGAAATTTTATTACTGGAATTTATGATCTCTGCAGCTTCGTTAGCGTGGATTCCACCACGTTATTCATTTGTTTGGCCATTTCATTGTATCATTGTGAATGCCTCTCTGTAATGGCGCTGGAATTCATGGCTTTGTAGATTAGGATTTTGGGGTTAGTGGCATATTAAGTAATCTTGGGAGGGCGAAATATTTTTTCAGTTGCAGTTTAATACTAGGATAACAGTTGTTTTATCACAGGGTTTTATGATATATATATATGATAGTATATATATATATATATGATATATAGTATATATATATATATATATATATGTATCTATATGTGTGTATATATATATGATTCTATATAGGTATCATATACTTATATATAGATATAATATAACATAGATTCTATATATTATAACTATATATCATATATTATATATCCGAGAGAGACGAGAGAGCCAGAGACGAGGAGCAGAGGAGAGATCCCCCGAAAGAGAGAGAGAGAGAGAGAGAGAGAGAGAGAGAGAGAGAGAGATTTTACATTCTCAGAAGATACAATTATCACATCAAACTTATAGATGGCATATAAATTATTTGTAACATAGGCAATTCCGTAAAATAGTACAATAACAGTGGTCATACTTTTTAATAAAAATCAAAAGAAAAATCAGTATGATTATTTTGAAGTAGATCAATGTCATTGCTCGTGATACGATTATTAAACTGCATTCAATGACCATTATTTGCGGCAATATTCTTCACTTTTCCAGGGAAATAATTTTCATGAATGTATACAAACAAATAAAAAATTATGTTCCTTTGAATCATACGAAGAATTTCAGATTCCACACCTCGACCCAAAAGGCTGTTCTAAAATAACATGGCATTTCACGAGAATCCGATGAAGCAGCAGTGACAGACAAAGACAGATATCATACAAAAATAAAAATGATCGTCTGTGGATTATCTGTGTGTGTGGGCTTAAAAAACCCAGTGGTAACATTCATTATTTCCGTTCCCACTCAAGAAATATGTATTCCGAGTCTCCAGAGGTTCTGTCATGAATGCTTGATGGGGTTATCAGGGGTTCTCAGAAGTAGGGGTTCAGCAGCTGACACCAGAGTGGTCAAGGGATTTCAAGGGATGGGGTGAATTGAAGGGGGGTGGAGGGGGTGGAAGAGGGGGGTACAATACTAGATCTGTAAGTCTAATTCACTGAGGGAATAAAGGTTAGAAAAAAATCGTTTATTCAGTAACGACTGAAACATTATTTGCGATGTATTCAATAATCTAATAAACTAAATACTAGAACATTTAGCTTTTCAATATAAGTGCAAATGATAAATTTAAATATATGTATATATATACTATATATATATATATATATATATATATATATAATATATATATATATATATATGTGTGTGTGTGTGTGTGTGTGTTTGTGGAGTGTGAGTGTGCGTGTGTGTGTGTGTGAGTGTGTGTGTATGTGTGCAGACTTCCATGCCTATATAAGTTTTTCCTCTATTATTATTATTATTGTTATTTTTTTTTTTTTTTTTTTTTTTTTTTTTTTTTTTTTGGTTTATCACATTCCTCCAATTCGACTGGGTGGTATTTATAGTGTGGGGTTCCGGGTTGCATCCTGCCTCCTTAGGAGTCCATCACTCTTCTTACTATGTGCGCCGTTTCTAGGATCACACTCTTCTGCATGAGTCCTGGAGCTACTTCGGCCTCTAGTTTTTCCAGATTCCTTTTCAGGGATCTTGGGATCGTGCCTAGTGTTCCTATGATTATGGGTACAATTTCCACTGGCATATCCCATATCCTTCTTATTTCTATTTTCAGGTCTTTATACTTATCCATTTTTTCCCTTTCTTTCTCTTCAACTATGGTGTCCCATTATACCATTAAAAGGTATAAAACTTTAGTCTAACGAACCTGAATATAATAGCTTCTTCGGGATAATTTAGAGACTCGTAATTTCTATTTGAAGTAATAATATTTGGAATTCTCTCTCTCTCTCTCTCTCTCTCTCTCTCTCTCTCTCTCTCTCTCTCTCTCTCTCTCTCTCTCTCGTTATTTATCAAAATAAAATGATTTTGAAATTATTAATTGTTATCGCTAAAATACAAAAGTAATTCGGTGTTTTTTTGTTTTTTTTTTACGTAAGGTTTGAGGACTTACGAACTATGGTGTCTTAATTGTAGTTCTTTATTATCTCAAGTAATAAATTCACTTCTACATTATACAGGAAGGAGAATATCCTCAATGAAGCCCTTATTATTCCAAACGTTCCGGTCAAAAATCAATCTATGTGTTAGAGATATTTCTCTTAAGATTGCGGATGCTTATGAAAAAAGATAAGACGGAAGGGATACGTGTCTCTTTCGTCGGAAAGGAAAATGAAATCATTTCCACACCTATGGTCTCCAGTTCACTTATGGCACCATTCTATGGAATTCCATTCTCAGGACATAGATGTCCTTCTCCTCCTCCTCCTCCTCTGCCACATTAAGGGGAATCCCCGACTTCGACCCGGAAGCCTTTGATGTGAGGCCGGAACCTTGGCTATCAAAGGGTCCGGTATACTATATAATTGGTAGAACTCTCTCTCTCTCTCTCTGAGAGAGAGAGAGAAAAATTCTCGTTTTTCCACTCCTTTTGTTCTCGATATTTCCTGTGGTTAGAAAAAAAAAAAAAATTCGAAATGTATCTTTGAAGGTCGTAAGAGCTGATGGGGATATCTTTTGTGGCTCAAAGGATATGCAAATGAAAAGGATATATAAATGTCTAATGGGCGGTGCAGTCTTGCTCGCTCCTAAAGAATACTGTGTAAGCTTATTTTTGCTTGCTCCCAAAGCATCTTCTGCATTTGTACATCTTAATCAAAGGGTTGGACCGTTTGAAGTCACTTTGTTGATTAGGAGAAAAACCTTTTTCTGCTTGTAGACTGTTTAGTTGGTTATTTGTTTCTCTCAGAGGGAGGATATGAAAGAGGAGACTGTAGATAACAGAGCTTTGTATGATGACAAAATCATAAGAATTGGTTTGAGTTTTTTAAACAGAAAAATGAATATATTCTACTGTCTTTATTGCTATTTTCCATTTCAGTTTTCTCTATATTCTTTTAATATACATCTCCATGATATGTTTACATCAACTGGTATTCAAATTAAATTCATATATGACGTTGACCATAAGGTCTGATCTGTTTACAGCACATAAATCAGCATGATAACTTTTTAATAACAAATTTGAAGGGCTAAGCATGTATGGGTTCCTGCCTCTCATTTCTGTTATTTTGTGGTCTGTTTTGTCAGTGATTTGGATTTAAATGGGAGACATTTTCGGTCTATGATTGCCCTTCATAGATTCATATAAATGAGTGGGTATTTTACTGAACCGCAGGTTGTGCAATATTTCGTGTCCAGTTCATTGTTTGTCGATGTAAAGCTACCTAGCATGGCAAGAAATTCTCTCTCTCTCTCTCTCTCTCTCTCTCTCTCTCTCTCTCTCTCTCTCTCTCTCTCTCTCTCTCTCTCTCTCTCAATTCAGTTAACATAGCTTCAGTACATGTGAAGTTTTATCAAACAAGATTTGAATTAACTTTATAGATACACAATCTTGTTGGAATTTGATTATCCCTTTAAGATCCGCAGCCCTGAGCATTTGATTATATATTCAACTTATGATATAGATTTTACTTCGCATAACTGAAACTTCCCTATGGAAGGTGTACGAAATATAATTTACAAAATGTCTCCTAAATCAATCCAGTAATACCCTTACCATAAATTGCCATCTTCTTGAATATGATGTTCCAGGTCGGGAAAGGAGGGGGTGTTCCTTCCAGCCTGCTTTTAGTTCTTGCAAACTGGTTTCTTCCTCGAGGCTGGAAAATTTCAGCTGATTTCATATTTATAGTCTTTTCCACTCCATCCTGGAAACTTCGTAATATTACTGTCAGATATTTTCTTTGTTCATGGTTGGGTAAGGTAGTTTTGAAGTTATTTTGGGGGAAGAGAGAGAGAGAGAGAGAGAGAGAGAGAGAGGATGTTTTATGAATAGATTCCATTTAACATTCCTATTACACCGCAGTCTTTGGAAGAGAGAGAGAGAGAGAGAGAGAGAGAGAGATGTACTCTACAACAACCCGCATCAGTCGACTAACAAACAGGTACTTAATTCCTTTGTAATTTCACTTCTCTAAGTGATCAACAGAAACATGCAAGCACATATTTTCACTCACGCATTGATTTGGGGATCGAACGATATTCATTCAGAAAATATACCTTCCGACGAGGATGGGATTCGAACCCACGCAGTGAGACCCTATTGGATTAGCAGCCCAACGCCTTAACCACTCGGCCACCTCGTCTTGGAGAGATGTGAAGAAATATCAAGAGATATAAGAGATAAGATAAGGAAACAGTGACAGGTGATCACTAGATTAATCTGTAAACTATACAATTTTCATAAATCGTTCATAAATTTCTTTATGCAAAACAATATACAAAAAATATTAGCACAAATTAGCAGCCTTTTGACATTCACAAATGTAGGAAATACCTAAGAATGAAAATTATAAATTTGGGATTGCCCTGTCTTATATTTTATAGCCTCAAAAGTTCAAGCGAAGATGCAGTGCATTACTACCCTAATACAATTCTTGTATCTAAATTATTTATTTATATTGCTTTTTATTTATTCATTAATTTGTTAAATTATTTCTTTAAATAAGTGAGCTATTCTTTGTGTATTTCCCTTTACCTTCAGTTACTTCTTTCTCATGACAATGCATTCCTTTGGTCCCTGTGGTGGGCTTGTTCCTTATGAATAGGGATCATCTTCTGAATACTACTACTGCTCATACCACTTATATAATAATAATAATGATGATAATAGTAACAGATGTCGTTAGGTAACAAGCCAAGTACCACCAAGAACCATCAATTTTTGTTGCAACGCCGAACTCGAAAAGTGCTCCATTTCAGGCGAATGATTTGCATAGCAAAGGAGGCTGGTCCCTATATGAAATGTCCCCAGAACGGTTCATATTTTTTTTTAAAAGTTGGAGAGCCAAAAGAAATAGGAACTCTTCTTTCCTTGACGCTCTCCCCATGAGTGATTTTTGATTTTGGAATATTATTCTTCCGTCTCAATCTATGTAAAAGGTAGAATTTAAGAGCCATTTATTCTATATTTTCGCTTCTGTATGTCGGGTAGAGTTTATATTTGTTTCCGAACATTAGACCGCTTAAGTACCTTATTCATTATGGCAATAGATACATACACACAAAATATTTCACCTTACAAATTCTCAACAATAAATACTCTTCCTTTTAACTCTCACCACCCTCTTCAACTTGAGATCCCAAACTATTCTGTTTAGTTACAACTCGCAATTATCTCGCTCAAAACATAAATATTTCCCTAGATATTAGAAGCGCAACCCTCAGCGAATATTCGCTCGTGTTTGTATGCACCCAATCAGTTCCTAGGATGCTGGGGTTCGTTTGATATGCAAACTCTGGGATGGTGTTATGCCTTTACAGATACAAATTCCAGTTCATTTGGGATTCTACTCCCTTTACTTATGTATGTCTGTTTGTTTGTTTAGGTAACAGAGCGTTTACTCATGTGAATAGCCAGTGGATTTCATTTCTATATTTGCATTCCTTCAGTCCTTACACATGTCGAAGGTTCATTAAATAAGATATTATTATTTTGACACCTAGGGGAAAAGAAATATAATGTGGAAATATAAAACAAATAATTAAGAAATTGATTATCATAAAACATACACCAATTAGTTTCGTATTTTGACATTTTAAAAGATAAATAAAAAGTGTTCATACAGAAGAAATCCTATTGCTTATGATACTCTAATTTTAGATCGACTCTTATTCATATCCTTCAGTCATGCATTATTATTATTACTATTATTCTCTTAGTTTACATTTTCTGTTTTGTTTTCTTCAAGTTCACTAACATTACTCTTAGTATTTATTGAGTAATTATCTTGACAGCTCTCTACAAACCGATTGTATAACCTCTTCTTTGTGTACTGAAGCAGTCTTCTAAGTTTGCATATTCGGCTATTCCTTCTCCATGTCTCTCTCTCTCTCTCTCTCATAATGAATATTAAAAGTAAAACTTTTTTTATACCTAGGATTCTATATTCATCTATTACTGCACCCTGTTTTCCATCTCTCTCTCTCTCTCTCTCTCTCTCCTGCAAAACAGTTGCTAAAAGTGTGCGAGTCTTCTCTTAGCCTGCTGGATTACACTTTTGATTTTGTTCTTTCGAGTGTTCCTGCACCCCACCTCTCTCTCTCTCTCTCTCTCTCTCTCATCTCTCTCTCTCAATCTCTCTCTCTCTCTCTCTCTCTCCCCCCCCCCCCCCCCCCCCCCCCCCCCCCCCCCCCCCCCCCCCCCCCCCCCCCCCGCCGTCAAGGTACTCAAGAACCAAAGGTGTTAAAACGTTCTTGAGAGCAGAGAGAGAGAGAGAGAGAGAGAGAGAGAGAGAGAGAGAGAGAGGGGTCGACAAGAAACCAATATCTATGTCTTATGTTATTACATTCCAGGTCTTTTTCGCTTCCACGGTCATTTCGGACTCTAATATTGGACCTGAGATTTCTCTCTCGTGTTTTCTTGTTTTGGAGATGGTTTCTTTGCTGGAATGGACTTTGTGTTTTATTTGTTTTTTTTTAGTTTCTAAAGGATTAGATTTTTCGAATATATATTTAGCTTTGTACGGTATAATATCGTAACTTCAACAAGCTATTTTTGAGGACTATATGGTTACTTGTTAAATTAAAATTCCTGGACAAGAATATTATTTTTCTAAACCAATCTCAGAGAAATGGGAAAAATTGACCTTAATCAGTAGAGGAGACATGTAGAGTATTATTATTATTATTATATTATTATTATTATTATTATTATTATTATTATTATTATTATTATTATTATTATATTATTATTATTATTATTATTATATTTGCAGGTCCACAATAATATCGCATGTGAAGTGTAAAGTCTTTAATAAGAATAAAGCTTCCGAACCTTGTACCTAGGTTATTGAAGGTTAAAGCTAGACATAATCGTGGCAACCATATAGGACAAGCCACCATTGACCCGTGGCTGATAGATTCATAGGCCAAGGCTCGTACCATAAACTCGATTTCGTTTATTATTTTATTATTACATAAAAGATAAGTAATCATTCTACAAATATGCATTAGAAAACTGTTGTACCGAAAAGGAAGGACAATATTCCAAAAACTTCAACAAAGTTATAAGGCCCCACTCATCCTAAAAACCCGAACAAGGTAAGTATCTGGAAATTCTTGTGGCTATTTTCACGAGTAAAATCCTGAATGCAGGAGCATTTTACATAGAAAATAGAGAGAGAGAGAGAGAGAGAGAGAGAGAGAGAGAGAGAGAGAGAGAGAGAGAGAGAGAGAGATTAGTTGTTCAACGGTTATTGCACCTCACTATAGGTCATATAAGTTCGAAGAGAAAGACCAGTGTGGAGAATGGAGTGGTCGTCTTTAAATACAACAAGAACGATTTGATGTTGACGCCTCCGGTTACAGGGAAACCTGGATCAAGGAAAGTGTAACTAGTTGCATTGCAAGTGCATTGCATTTAAGGGAACAGAAAGGGAGGGAGAAGAAGGTAGGAATAGAGAAAATAGCTATTGATTTATGGTAGTAAATATGTGAAAAAAATAGGGATAGTGCAGGATTTCAATTGAAAATTATAAACCCAATTTTCAATATTTTTTTCTCAGTTTTGACTTAGCATGCACACTTGTGTGTTAACCTTACCATCAATGTCTTTCGAATTCGCTATGATTATGAAATAGCTATTGTCACCGTGAAGTCTCAACTAATCCAAAGATACAGCCCATAGCACACTCACTATCTATAAGCTTTGGATTGTGACCTTGTGGCCTCTGGCTACCTGGACCTCCAAAATCCGAAAAAATACTCAATATCCCCCGAACTATTAAGTAGCCCAGGTGCTCGTGTATATGAGATAGGCAACTGCCGGTGAGCTTAACTAGAATAATATCTGAGAAGAATAGTTGTGATATTTGGAGAATAAATACATTATGACAGCACTTGTAAGTTCGACAGGCAAAACTAAGAGTAATTGTATTCAGTATACATTTACACATAAATATAAGGCTCCCAAATTATCATCAGTTGTCTTTAGTTACGGGTGAACAATCATCGCATAGCATAGTAGAGACTTGAAAGGTAAAATATTGCATAAAGAAACTAGAATATGTTTAATGTCTTCTATACAAAACATATTTTAAAACGAACAATTACAAAAGAAGAAAGCCAGTGACATGATTCATAAGGTAATTTTTTCTTCAAAGGCTTATTTGTAGAAAAGAGACGATAATGTTTGTGTAAATTACCATTTTCTGCGATCATTGCACAATTAGGGGTCATTAGGTTTCTCCTTTTCCTCTTTTTAGAAAAATGGAAATTAGGCAAGAGTGTCTCTGCAAACGTTTTTTGGACATTATATTATTTTTCTCGCCCAACAACGAGAAACATAAAAGTAATATTTTTTTATATATTTAAGTTCGACATTTGTTTTTATTATGAGGAAGCCATCATTCCCAATGATATATATCTTATTTTTCCAGTGGCGTCCCTTTTCTGAAATCTATCACTAAACTATTTCTCCAGTTCTAGTATCAATATCAATCCACAGGGAATTCTTATTCTGTGTAGGTTTTTTGGTTTTACTGTTAAAAGACGAATGTTGTTTTTTTTATTTATCATTTGGCATTTGCTTCGAGATCTGTTTTGAGTGAGTTTGTGTGTGTGTGTGTGTGTGTGTGTGTGTGTGCAAGTAAGGTTTTGGTGCGCGTTAGAGTGTCTTCATATTCAACGGCATAGAGATATTTTAGCTTAATCATTTCATACTTCCTTGAATTGAAGAAGCTAACGATAACTTCATATAACATAATTTCATCTCTTTTCGAGGATTCCAGTAGTTAATAATATGCACTCCTTGCTAAACCATATTGGCTTTTTATTTGTTGAAAATATCATTTGACAAGTTTTTTTCCGTTTTCCAGTTACATAGATATGTATCCTTAGCATATGCATAATCTTCATACTTTAACTGACAGTCCAGAAGAGAAAATTCACGATCACAACTGAGAATATAAAGAAATTAAGAATGTTTAATGAGCGTGGACGTCCTGATTCAAAATGATCTGGAGCAAATATTTCCCAGATTTTCGGAACTTCCAAGTTTCCTGATCAAAGGGCCAGAGGCAGTGCATGAAATTAAGATCTTAAACAGAATATTTACTAGGAAATGACATTTGCGAACCTGTCCTTTCACGGAGAGAGGTGAATTCCTTCATGTATGCAAATTACTTCAGATGTCTTATGATTAGACGAATATTATCGCGTAGAAATATGTTTTGAAAATGTTCATTTGTATTCGGATGGTCTTTTACAATAACGTAGGTGAATATATTTAATATTTATTCATTTAAGATTTTGAGACTGACCTGAATTTGGCTCTTCATACTCTTCTATAGTTTTGAATATTGATTATCATATGAGATAAATGAATCTACAGCTTTGGAAATTTATATAATAATAAACAGAGCTATTTGCTTTTTATATATTTATATAAATTTCTCTCTACACTGAAATTTCCATTAACTTATTTATATTCTAATATAAAGTATTTATTTATTCTGATGAATTTATTATTCTAAGTAAGAAGATTTCTTGGGAAGATTGTGGGATGCTCTCTCTCTCTCTCTCTCTCTCTCTCTCTCTCTCTCTCTCTCTCTCTCTCTCTCTCTCTCTCTCAGGCATAAATTGACTCTCGTGCTTTTTGCATAATCTCTGACCATGGAGGTATCGAAACAATCTCTCTCTCTCTTTACACTATATCCGGCCTTTGTGAGGAACGATTAACGACCTGAGAAAAAAATGGCCAAAGAGTGACTGCCAATAAAGTCCGTTATTAACATGAAAGTAATATTTAACGAGCAGCCCATGAAAGAAATAGCATTTTTCTTTCCTTTGGATGTCATTGCAGTTACTATACTAATGTTATTTCATTTCTAATCAATACAATGAAATAATATTTGACTATATATATAGTATATATATATATATATATATATATATCTATATATATATATATATATATATATATATACGCACTCCCCTAAGGACACTGTATCCAAACACGAAAATTTATTCAAACTTCGTCAAGTACCCGCGAGATTCCCCAACAGATGGCGCGCAGATCTGGGCGAGAGAATTAAGTTCCTAACTCTTTCTTTATAGTCGTGTTATGGTCCATTCCCGAGGTCCTCAGGATTTGCCAGGGATTAGGCGGAAACATAATTTTTCAGTTCGCGAGACGTCCTTTCTGTCTGCTGCCTTCAGGGAAAAGAAAGGAAGGTGTTATGAAACGTGACTTCGAGTTTTTTTTTTTTTTCGTGTTTATGACCTGTTTCCGTCAGCCTTTGAGTTTTTTTTAATTATAACTTATTTATGTCAATGCTGTATAGTTAATCTTGCATTACTTCTTTCCCATTAAAAGGCAGTGCTGTGCACTGTAGGCAGTACTTAAGGTTCTTTGCACCGTTCCTAGGACCCTCTGCTGCAATCCCTTTCGCTCTTTATAATGTACATTCGTTCATATTCTCTCTTTGCCATCGTACTTTCCACGCTCTCCTAACAATTGCTTCATAGTGCCAACTTCTTTGAGGTTTTCCTCCTGTTGCTCCTTTCAAACGTTTTAACTCTTAATTTTCCTTTCGCACTGAATGACCTCATTATAGGTCCAAGGGCTCGTCCATTGTCCTAAATTATATATTCCCTTCTAGCCTCGAATTATCCTCCTGCCTCGGTTTCTTTATCATTTAATCTATTATTATAATTATTTATAATTATTGTTTGTCTGTGTGTCGGTCTGTCTGTCTGTATCACTCCCCAGTAGTCTGTTTTGATGCCAAAAATTACTCAGTCCCCCATTTCATCTTAACATTGATGAGATTCTTGTTATTGTTTTTACCTCCCATCTTACTTCTTTGCTTCTCCATGTTTTGCCCTCTTGCACTTCACAATGCTTCTCCACTTCCATTCATTCTTCTTCCTTCCTCTCAGTCACGTAATGAGGTCTCTGTGTGTAGGAAAGCATCTTTATTCTCTGTCAAGAAAGCAAGCTCGCCTTCCTTTGAGCCAGTCAAGGAAATAATCCATTATTTTCATACCCTTTTCTAATGGTGGCATACTTTTGAAGGCCTGTCATTATTCAAGGTAAAGGGACAGGTCAGATATTCGGTGAATATATATTTTATATTTTTTTTTTTTTTTCTCTCTCGAGTTCTAGAGAATATAAAATTATTTGCTAATCTAATATGCAATTTCCTGCACAGTGTTGTTTTGTTTTATAATGTCAGATTTATACACACAGTTTTGCTAGGAGTTTTTTCTGGCTACGACTTACACGTAGAATAGTTTTCCTAGATCAGTTGTGGAACTTCTGATCCCAAATATTTTATAGAAAGGAGCAAATTCACTCCATCTTTCTGATGACGTCTCCTGAATATCAGTTGTATCGTCCTTTAGTTTCTTTTTACTCATATTAACTTATGTTTATCATCATTTTTTTATACTTGTTTAGTAAAAAAAAGACAGATAGGAATCTATATTGGAACCAGCTCTCCCCGAATTTAAACAGAGAGAGAGAGAGAGAGAGAGAGAGAGAGAGTCGGGGGGGGGGGGGGGGTGATAGGAGATTGTGGAGGAAAGGGTTGGGTTGGGGGAGGGTACATTAGTTGGAATATCAGGACATTTCCATTGTTCCCAAATCCCAAATCACCGAAATTGATAGTCTGACTCACATACATGACAGAAAACACTTTTACAAACATTCCATTGAAACCTAGAATCCCAAAATAGATGATAAAAAAATTCTATTAAAATGGGTTCAACTCAACCTAAAGTAAACTAAGAAAAAAGACCATCTGCCAAAAGCTGGTCCCCTAATTGCTTTCCGGGCTATAAAGGTATCTATTTTGATGGAAAAAGTAAAGGGGGAAAAAGAGTGAGCATATAGACCGGATTGGTGTGAAGGCGGGAATAAAAAAGATCGCTTGGGTGTAAAGATAGAAAGATTGACGTCAAGGAACGATATTTCTACAATAAAAACGAGAGTAAAAAGGAAAACCAGTTTCAAAGTGAGGTTTTTTCTATGCAAATTACGGAATTGGCTTTGACTGCCAAGTTGTAGAATAATAATAATAATAATAATAATAATAATAATAATAATAATAATAATAATAATAATAATAATAATAATAATAATAATAATAATGACAATTAAAGCCACAGTAGTGTTAAAAACATATTTTTGTACAATGCTAAAAATTACCAGGAGAGACTTGCGGATACTGCTCCGTATCCCTCTTCAGTCCTACGGAGCAATATCCGAAAGTCTCTCCTAGTAATTTTTAGCATTGTACAATAATATATTTTAGAACCAATGTGGATTTTAATTGTCAATATTATAACCTCGTTACGGAGGCTCTTTAGTTCAATAATAATTATACAATCATAGCGCTTTTACACCTCTCCAGGTTGAAAAAACTACTCAAAAACATTAGACGATTTACTCTATATGCATTACAAAAGAAATATAATAAATTGCCTTTAGATAGAAAGACATATCCAACATGACAGATTAGAATCAACAATTGAACTATAATCTAACTTCTCACAATATGCAAACCCAAAAACGAAGTAACTTCAAGCTCAGAGATAGGAACGTTCCACCAATGCACGTGCGCAGGAGAAAGGGAAGAGCATTTCCACCCTTCAGAATAATATGTCAAGCTCAATACGCATCGAAAAGAATTTCCCCGTTTCTAACAAGGTACACAATGGCCTAGCAGGTGCATGGACGCACTTATTTTGACTTCCCTGATATGGGTTTCCTGCAAGATACTCATTTTCTTTTTGGGGTTAATGGCATCGTTTTCAGTGGTTCTATATCGAATGATTCCTGATTTAGGTGACACTAATTATCTTGACTTTACTTTGACTTCTTCGTTGGTTTGATTTTCATTGGGCAACTCGAAAAGAATTGTGGCTTCATTTTTGCTTTTTGATATTACTTAGGGAAGAATTGTCAATTCATTCAAGTAATACTTTTTTCATTTTCTCTGTTCACACCCAAACATATGTCTATATACTGATGTTACGTTTGCAGATGTTATAAGTACGAATGTCAATATAGCTTCATATAGAAAAAAAATATTTTCACTTTTTTTCAGTTTCAAAGGAACACTCTGGTAACTTCAAGAAAGTTTTTGTTTTCACACTCAAACAAATATCTATATACTGATGTATGGGATGTTTATAGATGTTTTTTTTACAGATGTCCATAACGATTCTTATAGAATGTAGACTCTACAATCAAAAGCATATGTCATTTGCACATGGGATCAAAACTGTATATATTCAGCGTATTTTGTCATAAAACATTTTCCATATTGACAACAAGATAAATAAAAAATATCCATCAAGAAGGCTACCATATCTATTACTTATATATCATTCATCCCTGTTTACCCTATAGTGCAAATTTGATGTATATAGGAATTACTACCATATTCACTGAAGTGAATTCATATTTAATTTATTTATGAATAATAGCGACAGAACGCCTTTGTTTAAATCTTATTATTCCATAAAGTACATATATGTATGTTTGTGTGTTTGTGGGTGTGTATTTCCCATTTTACAGGAAATCTTCGAAAAAAAAGCAATGCAGCTGTTTTAGCGCATCAAACGAACGCCAAAAGTTGAACAAAATTCACAAAAACGTTTCTCGTTCAATCATGAAACTTCAGTATGAACAGAGGCTGGGGACTGACAGATCCAATCAAAGTTGCTTTTTGAAGCTCTCCTCCTTCTCTACCAGCAGAGTTCTTCTGAGGGTGAATCTTGCCTTATTATTATTTGTTTAATTACAGGTTATTGCTGCATCAGTGGCATTAATCTTATAGAGGTTCTTACCAATTTTTCTAATTATGGTTTTATCATTGTTGCTTGAACTGGCGAGCAAAGCACCGAAGGTTGTCATGTCAAAAGAAAGTAATTATAAACTTTAATATAAAAAAAAAATAAATAAATAAAAATGATTGAAGTTTATAATTCCTTACCTTTGACATGAGAACCTTCGGTGCGTCGCTCACCAGTTAAAGCAACAATGAAAAAACCATAGTTAATATGGACAATGTATTAAATAACTTTGCTTCCGAAAATATCTTAAAAGATATAAAAGATTTCCCTTTTTTTATTTTCTATCGTTTTCAAATGTATGTATATCACTTAAAGGGTCCCCATAATTTCCGATGTGAAGATTATATAGAAAAAAAGCCAGCCTAGTTACCTTTCCCCTTAATTCAAACCAGGGTTGGGCTTAACTCTTGTTGACTCAGGGTTCTGGTTGGTTTGTCCAACAGTCTCAAGCGTTACTCTTGAGCACCGATATAACATTTCATTTCTAAATCCTCTGCTCATTCACCTTCTAACTGCTCGTACCTTAATCTGAAGTCCAAGATAACGGCATATATTATAGATATATATATATACATATATATAGATAGATATATATATATATATATATATATATATAGATCTTATATATATATAGTATATCATATATATATATATATATATATATATATATATATATATATATATATATATATATATATATATATGTGTGTGTGTGTGTGTGTCATAATCCGTACTTGTTCTCACTTCGATTAGTTAAGTATGTTAGAATATTCATGAATGACGACTGCTAACATTAATCTCGTCTTATCTTTCTAATGGAAAATTAATTAACACATTTGCAGAATCTCGTTTTTACGAGGCCGTAATTGCTAAAATATGAGCCGCGATTAAATAGTCAATCTTGGCATACGACTGTGATTATGATAAAAATAAAACATTCCATTAATGCTGGCGTCATTGTTTCTGTTTTAATATCAAATATTTTCTGAATTAGACCAAATTCATGAATTATCGTACTAAACTCTTTTTAATATTTCTACATTTTCACTGAATATTTTCTAAAATAGACCAAATTTATGATGGTTTAAACTAACCCTTTTTTGCAACATATTAGAAGCTCTTACCAATTGAATTCACAGAACTGGATTTGTGAAGTCCAACTCCGTGAGTTGGAATCTAAATTCAGGGAAGTTTCTTCTTTTATGACAGTTCAAAGATATATTACACAATAACCTTCGAAGTGAGTAATTACAAATTTAGCAGCATGAAGGTGTCATATCATAGATAAGTAATTGACAGCAATGTCATTCAAATCCTCGTCATTAGAAACAGACCATTTCTCCCTTTAGCAGTTTCATCATTTTTTTTTTGCATTAAAAGGAAAAGTTTTATGCAATTTTCGATGGCGTAAATTAACTTTCGAGAGAGAAATTTCAAGTATTCTGCTACACTAACATGAGTGCAAAAAGTTTGCTGTGGACGTATATTCTCGGAAAATTGTATTGGATAGTTCCATATATATAGATAGTATTTATATATATATATATATATATATATATATATATATATATATATATTATATATATATAGATTATATATATATATATATATATATAATATATGATATAAATACTATATATATATGGAACATCATATATATATATATATATATATAACATATACTATATATATATATATATATATATATATATATATATATATATATATATATATATATATACATATATATATATATATACGTATATGAATCTTTTCTCGGTTCCCAACATATCTTCAAGAATGAAGTTGCCAGACCTTGCTCTAACGCGAGTGTCGATTCAAAGTTATGTCATCAAAATAGAGATAATGAAACAAAACAATTAATATCCCGAAGAAAGTAATATACAAAAAATTATTATATAAGATTTCTAATATGAGTTTGATTATTCTTTCAACACCTGCAACGCTGATGAACACTATTGCAGTCGAAATGCCACTTTGGAATAATGTCCTGCCGTACGAATATCATTAATTATTCCTAATTCTGGAATTGGACAAAGCCTCCAGTAATTCGGGGCGAAAGATTGTTCCAGTCACGCTTCATTGAGGCTCAAAAGGGGAGATCAACTGCTCCTGTTTCCTTCTCATTGTTCCTGAGGGGAGGAAGCAACGATGAACGTCGACCGTTAATCTTCCTTAATCTCCCGGAATCTCCTTTTGACGGACTGCATTCCTTCTCTCTCTCTCTCTCTCTCTCTCTCTCTCTCTCTCTCTCTCTGCGTCTGTCTCCCTCCTTTCTCTTACTCGGATTTTTCACTGTTTTAGTTTATTAAATTTACCATCACCATCGATTTATAGATAGATATGTGTAAATTGGAACTCTCATATCCATAATTGATAAAAACCAACCATCATTGACACATAAAACAAATTTAGACAAAATTTGTGAGGGTTAGAACTAAATTAAAGCAATTAAAGAAATATGTAAGGCAAACTTTTCTCAACTAAACCCTTTGTAACATTTTGACATCGTTCTAGATCGTAGAAAACGACATACATCTTTTAATGGAATCAAGTCTTATATCTTACCTGATATCTCGAATTAGGAAAATGAAAAAAAAAAAAAAATCCTTTTTAACAATAAGAAAAAGTTTTTCAGAAATAGTATGAAAATAGTTTTTCAAAAATAGTATGAAATTCTTCATGATTCTTTGCACACGTCCCTCAATTACAAGTCCCGATGAGCATCTAGTAGAGAAATAATGACTGAAATTAATATTTGAAAATATGATTACTGAAACTAATTAGAAAATGTTATCATATCAATTTATTGAGTCATATAAATGCTTCTCGGTAAGTTGTATTATTTTATTTTTACAAGTTTTTATTTTCTTGTAATATTACTGATGATAAGTCAGAGAAAATAGTTCCTATAATATATTGTTGTCTTGTCTGTCATTAATACTATAAACTGACGATAAAGTACTTGGTCAATATGTTACTATTGGTTATCTTTTTCTTCATTTATCCTGCCAACTAACATGACGTCCAGCTTAACTGAATAGCACTGAAGTCAGACCTGCCACCCTCATATTTATGATCATCTGAACTGCGACCAGAGTAATATTTCCCGCGAAATAACCGCATGTAAGAGAAGAGAATTACCGACCGACTGCATTTTCCCCTGACATATTAATTACAACGATAATTCTCGTCGCCATCTTCGACACTAATCAAAAATTACAAACGGGGCGAGCAGTATACTTTTGTCGTGACATATGGGACTTTATAAGGATTTTAGCTGTTTTATTACTCTTCGCCTCGGGATTCATGAAAATGATTTTTTTTAGTTCTGGATGTATAAATGGTCTTCTTAGTATAAGGCAATAATTGGTAAATTACATAAGACACTACTCACTCAGTTTCGATTACGAATTATGATTACATTACCTCTCCTTTTCTTTGCTTTTACTTGGAATCGAAAGTTATTGTACTGTAACAAACACGTTCATATTTATCATAAATCTTTTTAAGTATTTAGTGTGGACACAATTCTGCAAGTGAAAGTGTTTTTAATGATTGTTTTGGCAAGGCAGAAAGATATATAATAAGGCATCTTTTCAATAATATAAAGGTCAAATTTCCTTAACTGTTCAACTTGTATTATGCATATGTACCAATTAGTAAAATCATATGAGGGTTTATTATAGAATGACAAAAACGGATGAAAAAACTTTTTAAAAAAGATAATCAAGTAATCTAACACGATTGTTTCATCCTTTCATGCGGATTGTATTCAGCCTGTTCTGTTATGTATTAGAATATAACCTTCACAACCAATTTCAGGAGACACTAATGGAATAGAAATTTGGACATTGATATAACAAAGTAAAAAAACAAAAAGTTAATTTTCGTAACTTAAAATTTCGAAAAAAAATTCTTTTTCTTTACCATTCAGAATCTTATGAGGAGTCAACTCTCCGGGATTCTCGTAAAACCTTTTCGTTGCGCTAATATTCCCTTTGACTAGACGACTGTATGTAAGAATAATGATTATGCTCTTTGATAATCTACCTCACGATATAATTTTGTCAACCTTAAATTGGAACTTTATTTATGCTCCGAGGATTATTTTATCATTACATAGGCTCCTAATATTCTAACTTTTTCTAATTTCTCAGTACGTAAATATCACGGAGCAGGACGAAGATTGCCTTTAAAGCATAAGTGAAGGAAATAAAAAACGGAAATCTCCTTTTTCCTACCGGAAATCAACTAAGGCGATTACTCAGTTTCGTCAAACGCCCGGGCAATGAGGCTGCTTGAGTTATAGGCCTGTTTCTATGTCCCCCCTTCCCCCCCCCCCCCCTTCAAAGTTATCCCTCCCCGTATTTAATTACTGGAAAACAATCGCCATTGATACGCTAGATAAGGGATTAGTTTCTATACCTGTGGAACCCAGAGACTTCTGTGTGCATGCGTATAGGAATTGGCTTCTTTAGAATAATTCTTTCTCGAGTCTTAGATGAACGTGATTGAATTGTTTCTTATTTTCTGTACGAACTCCAGTTTAATGGAAGAACTTGCTTTTGAATACATTTACTCACATACATTTCTAATTCTCCATAATTTCTGTTCTTTTTTCCCTTTCGGGTTTAATGATTATCCTTTCTCATTCCTCTCTTATTTTGCTTTATTTTTCTTACTTTCGGATCTGGCTTCTTGGGCTATTCCCCTTAAGCGCCGAATGGACTTATTAACTTCGAGTCAAAATCCTCTCCCCGATTGCCGAATATGGACTCAAAAAAGTTTTTTTTTAAAAATTTTTTGTGTGTAGATGTTCTGTTTCCCCCCCCCGCCTCCCCCCCCCCCCCCCCCCACCCCCCCCCCCCCTTCGGAAAGAATACTTATCGCCCTACAGCCCGAACACTGTTGAATCATGCAACCTTTGGGGATGCTGGGATAGTTCACGGATCAAGGCGTTGTTTTGTTTTACAATCGTTACGCAGTCACGCAAGCGCGAATTTCTTTCTTATCGCACTAAAAGTAGCAGTGACACATCTCCAAAATTATTTTCATCACTTTGAACATAATTCTTGCACACGTTTTAAAATTATCCGTTACATGAAGTATTATATATTGAGAAATGTGTGACAATTTTCATTTAGAAATCAACAAAAATACCCTGATTGTAACTTTTTAGCAGTTATGAAATATTTCCATATAAATAACGATAAACTGCAAATTTCAACCTTTGGTCACTTTGACTCTACCGCAATGGTCGAAAAAACCAATTGTAATCTAAAAACGCTTATATTGTAGTATATTCAACTATTTACCTTAATTTTGCAACAATTTGGAAGTCTTCTATAACAATATTTCGGATTTATGGTGAATTTATGAAAAAACGTTTTCTTACGTCCGCGTGGTTAACCCTTCCGAAAAAATCATACATGCGATTGTTGGTAATGTTTGCACCATTTTAAATTAGCTGTTACATAAAGTTTTATGTATGGAAATGGGTGCGCATTTTCATGCACATCCAACTAAAAAACAACCAGGTTTGTAGCTTTATCATTTTGAAATATTTTCATTTAAAAAATGATAAGTGAACAAATTTCAACCTTCGGTCATTTTGACTCTACCGCGTGGTCCGAAAAACGCAATTGTAAGCTAAAACTTTTATATTTTAGTAATATTCAATCATTTACCTTCATTTTGTAACAAATTGTAATCTCCTAGCACAATTTTTCGATTTATGGTGCATTATGAAAAAATAACATTTTCCTTCCGAAAAAATCATACGTGAGATTGTGGTAAGGTTTGCACCATTTGAGCTTTCATGAGCCTTGATTACTTTGTCTCTCTTGATCTCTTGGAAATAAACGGATGGCTTTCTAGATAGCCTAAGATTTTCATTTTAATTTTCGAGGTACGCAGTGTGAAGGAATAAGATTTTCGAAAGCAGTAGAGTGGTTTTTACGTGATATCTTGTAATATGAAATCATTAAGATTTGTACACAAAAAACACCACACCTGGTATATTTGGTGAAGTCTGTGAAAATGAAACCATTTTAGGACATATATTATTTCAATGTGGTCCGTCAAAAAACCATTTTCGACGGCTACGGACGATATTCACGTTCTTCAAGATGAGGATAAAACTAACCAACTGTTATTTCCTAGTGTACATCTTTAATATTGTTATTGGCCGAAAGGTCAAGTCATTGGACTGAACAGGGACAGTGAGAAGAAAAAGGTCAGAAAAGCGTAGCAGGATGAAATCTCGCATGACACGATGAAATTATTGTTAAAAGACGTGTTGATGATAGTGGATGGAAGAAAGCATAATATGGACGGAGGTACATTAAATAAATTAAAGAAAATGGTTGCACTATTATCCGAAAGAGACGAATGTTTCTAATTTCACTACACTTAATCTCGTCCTAATGTTTTTTTTATAACGATATTCATACGCAGTACAAAATGTTTAATTGGGCTTTTAAATGTTGATAGAAGGGGGATATTCTCATTTTTTTTTCATTTGTACTAAAACAGAGAGAGAGAGAGAGAGAGAGAGAGAGAGAGAGGAGAGAGAGAGAGAGAGAGAGAGAGAGAGAATTTTATGTATTCGTGCTTCGCTGTCTCAAAACAAGACCTCCAAAATAAGAGTATCAAATATGCTGTTTTTCCAAAATATAAATATAAAAAAAAAACCATTCTTCAAAACAGTATAGCCTTCATTAAAAACGTGATCATAAAAAATAAGACTAAATTGCATTTTACTTTTTTTCCCAAGCATATGAAAATTACCTTGTTTTATTCACTCATACCAATATAGCCATCAGTTCTATATGAAGTATGAAACATTATTTTTCACTTATTCAGAAACTAATTGAATAATAATGTATTTTTTCTTTTGATTATCATGTATTCCTATAAGAATGTTTACAGACTATTTGAAATTCAAATTTCTCTCTCTCTCTCTCTCCTCTCTCTCTCTCTCCACGTCATTCTCTCCCTCATCCGCTCTCTCTCAGGGTTCCTCTCTCTCTCTCTTGTCACATTGCTGAGGTGGACTGATGCTTATAAACTGATACAAAATTATACATATCTTTTATATTGGTCTCAGAAGATTAATTCTTCACGGAAACCAACGCAGAATGGGTAGCAACCGTGAAATGAAGTGACATAGAGAAGAGAGAGAACATTTACAAATTTTCGGGGGAGATAAACAAATTTTCCATTTGTATGATGGGTGATACACACAAAGAAGAGAGAGAGAGAGAGAGAGAGAGAGAAGAAGGGAGAGGGATAGACGTGTGGGAAGTAGAGAGAGAGAGACTAAAGAGCCAAAAATATTTCCCAGCCATTTGCATAAAATTCTACAATTTTCCAGAAGCTACTTTATCCAAAAACTATTAGAAAATATTCCAATGAATTTTTCCCACCATTTACATTTGTTTCCACTATCCGAAAATACTTCAAATTAAATCCAAACAAATAGAGAGAATATTCACAAAGCTTTTCAGAGACACCACCAAACTTAACTGATTTTGGAATTGCTCCTCTGCAATCCTCAGAAATAAAACTCCATATCCGTCTGGCTAGATCTTGGATTAAAGAATCTAATCCGTGTCCGGGATGTTCTCTAATTTAATATCTTGAAAAGAATTGTTACAAAGAAGATTTAATAAGAGGGATAATTCATTTTAAAAACCTGATTAAAAATATCTACAGTTCCTTCGCTGGTTTATTCTAAATCTCAACAAAAAAAACAATATACAGAGAACTGAAAACCTTACTGGTGAAAACGAACCAGTGTTTAGAGTGACACAAATTCCAAAGAAAATTCGGTAGGACGAAGGAAAAGACGCCCAGCGAAATAGCAGCGACTTTGAATTTTTCAGCATTCTAGGGAGGCCAGATCAAATATATGTCATACGAAAATGCTACAGGAAAAAGTTGATGTCGAGACAGATATACTTTCATTATTCGGAAAATGGTTTTTCCAGAAACGAGGGACGATGGGAAGTCTGGGTTTCAAAAAGAAAAGAACGTAGCACAAAGGGCAGGGCTTTTATACAAAAACTGAGACGGGATATAAATGTTGCTTGGAATAAAATATACTGTAAACCATTATTCAAGGGAGGGCGAACTGGTTTATCTATAAGCTTGTTTAAAAATAAATGGTGAAATTCTGGAAGCAGGTTTTTTCTCTTTATTTTTCATGTTTTACTTGCGAAAATCGAACATAAAAGGCTTGACTTGATTATCTGGAGGCACAGTAGAAACGAGGATTTCTTTTTTTTATATAATGAAAAGTGGGAGAAGAATCTATAATATATTGAGGATAGATATTAAGATAGATATTAATCCTATCCTTCTTTTCTTGGGTAAACAGGCTATTCAACTTCTAGGCTGTTTGACTTTTCTCTCAAAAGATATTGGCTCATAATGATATCAAGATTAATTTTCTAAGTTTGTTTTCTTGGTGAAACTGCACAAAAAAAAAAAAAATATAAAATAAAAAATAAACGAAGAAACACATAGAAAAACTGTTGTGATTGTAAAATCTGCAGAATATTACTAAATTAGAACAAAATTTTTCAAAGCAAAAAGATAACATGATGGAATCGTGCTAATCTATCATGTTTATATTCCGTTGCATGTGTCATCTGTTCTCGCCAATAGCTTATCCTTTTCCCATCTGGATATCGAAGCTGTATTGAGAGTGATTTCGCTTGTCAACAACTCTCCACATTTCAGCCAAGCAAAAGATAAAAAATTTAGTAACCTGTCCAGACTATATTTCCTTCTAGAACTCTCTCTCTCTCTCATCTCCTCTCCTCTCTCCTCGTCTCTCTCTCTCTCTCTCTCTATTCATAGCACATACAAATACGTTCCTGTTTCTCCACACATACACCTCACGCACGACATTACGCGCGAACACACCACATACGACTATTTTCCTTCTTGAATGTACCTCTCTCTCTCTCTCTCTCTCTCCCTCTCTCACTCTCCTCGCTCTCTCTCTCTCTCTCTCTCTCTCTCTCTCTCACACACACACACACACACACACCCACACCACATCAACACACACACGCATGCATACTCCTACTGGCATGCGATCATCGACAACAAACTAAGATAGAAATCATTGTTGGATTTTTAAACACGACGCATTTTAAGCGTCCGCCTGCAGTTGTTCGATTGTTTCTTAATGTAATAGACTATTCGCAATTTTATTCTCAAATGTATTGCCCAGGTTCCGTAATATTGTAACGTAGTAATGACGTCAATCAATTATAAAAATAAAATTTAGAAATAACCATTGACAAATTTTCACCAACTAGTAAAATGTTTTTTCGAATGTTTTACGTCGTTCCGCGGTAGTAATTCCCCATCAACGAAATGAACGAGAGGATGAAACCTCATATTTCCCAAATATATGAAAATGTGATCCCAATCATGGAAAATATATTTGAGAGCAGGGGGGGGACTCCATACGTTTCACACTAAAAATGAAATTAGACTTTTTTTTATTACTGTTTGCTGGTAAACCAAAGGTAATATGATATCCACAATAGTTGTTTAGTTCGTTTTTGGTCCGCATTACTTTGAGAATGTATGCGTTTTTGCTTCTGATGTTTTTGTACGTTCTAACTGGTAATAGTGAATTATGAATGGCAAAAGTTTCTACCAACCACTTACAATTTTCATTCCACACCAGTAGGGGGAACAAAACAGTAATGGATTACGCATTTTATTATTATTATTCTTATTATTATTATTATTATTATTATTATTATTATTATTAATTATTATTATTATTATTATTATTATGAGTCATTTTGCTTTATGATTTAACTATGACAATTCTCTCTCTCTCTCTCTCAAACGCGACGTTTCCTCCTCTGATCGACAGACATTATCAACTATAACTGCTGAGGGGAGCTGAATTCTATGTTGTTGTTGTTGTTGTTTTTGATGGGGGAGCTTGACGTTGTGTCAGCCCCCCCAAAAGCGGGCTCTTGCTCACCAGAGCAGCCCGTAATTCAGGAGTGGTTGTGTGTTGTTTTTGATTAGCTGAACTCTTGTGTCAGCACGGGCTCTTGCTCAGCACGGGCTCTTTGCCGGTCAAGCACCTCTCCGGCAGGTCGGTTTTCATTGTTCCTGGAAGGTGACTCATACGTGCGGGCGTTGACGAGTCCTTTCGCGACCTTCTCAGGTGGGGGGTTTCACCGGAGCCTCTTGATTTGGCTTCTACTGAGTGACGTCACCCCTGGGTATTATTCTCATGTCCGGTTTCGTTTTCATTGCGCGCTGGTACTTTTGTTGGGGGGGAGGGGGGTGTGTCTTATGATACCAAGTTCACTCTCCCTTGAATAATGGTTTACAGTTTTTTTTACGTTTTTTTCCCCAAGCACACTTATATATCTTCTCAGTTTTTTAAGTGAAAGCCGGCCCCGGTACGTTCTCCTCTGTACTGTGATCCAGACTTCCAATATACTCTTCATGCCATCTTCCTCGTTCCTGAAAAAAACCCTTTTCCGGAAAGGAGAGTATATCTGTCTCGAAATCAACGTTTTCTGTAGCTTTCAGATGACATCTATCTGATCTGGCCTCCTCGGAATGGCTGGGAAATGTTCAAGTCGTCTCCTATTCGCTGGGCGTCTTTTCATCGTCCTACCGAAATATCTTTTTGAATTTGTGTCAGTCTAAACACTGATTTCGTTTTCAACAATGGTTTTTCAGTGCTTCTCGTTATCTTGTTGTTTGACTGAGTTTTAGAATTAAACACCCAAGGAACTGAAAGGGCAACGTTTTCTTGAAATAATCGGTCTATATACAACTCGAATAACTTCCTTTCTCCAAGCAATTAATTAGAGATATCTCAAAGACATGGCTAGATTCTTTAATACTAAGGTTCTAGCCAAAGGGATATGGAGTTTTATCTTCTAAATTCATGGCAGTAATTCCTTAGTCACTTAGTTTGCTGGCCTGTCTTCTGAAAAGCATTGTGAGTGTTTCTCGCCTATTTGTTTGGATTAAAATTTAAATAGCATTATTTATTAAAATGACAACTGAGTGTCATCCAAAAAAACCATCGTTTTATGTACAAAAAGATCAAGATAAGACCTACGCATTAGGTCATGGAGCTCAAAGGCTAATAGGGCGAGCCAAACTTAATAGCCCTATGAAGCCCAAATTCCAGAAAGTAGAAATAAGAGCAAAGTAAGAGAAAAATGAGAAGGATAATCATCAAACCTGATAGAAAGATGAGATATTATGAGATCAGGAAATGCAGAAGAAAAAAAAAAGGTTCGAAATTTGCTTGCACTGAACCTTGCAGTCAGATAGATTATCTTTTTGATGCGTTGCTGACGCATGATGTAAAAGGGCCACCTGATTAAAGCTTGATTCTCCTATAAGCTCGAAAAATTGGATGAAATTCAATAAGGCACAGCATGTCCTATTGAAACTTTATGTCTTTATGTATGTAATAAAATTATCTACAAGTAAGTTCTTCCCGTTACTGATTCGTACAGAAAATAATGACAGATCATATCACGATCTCTAAGACCTACGAAAGAGAACTCCTCTAAGCTAAGCCATTCATATACGCATGCGCATAGAAGTCTCTGGGTTTCCATAATGTGTGAAACTAATCCTTAATCCTAGCGTCCTTAATGGAATTTTGTTTCCAGTAAGTAAATTACGGGATCTCTTTGATAATAGTCTAGCTCAGAACTATAAATCAAGCAGCCTTCATCTTTGCGTTTGAGAAAACGAGATAGCCCCTTAGTTGAGGTAATCATTTCGCAAACTCAATTTGCAAGAAACTTGGCGCTTGTTTTACTTGGCTAGTTTGATTTTAGATAAGAAAAAAGAGATTTCAATTTTATAATCTCTTCACTATCTTTTAATAAAGGCATCTCCTCATCTTGCTTTAACATTATACTTGCATGAGATAATTGATTCGAATAATGGGAAGCATTTATAATGATAAAAACAGTACTATTGTAGATAAATAATCGCTCAGTTAGGTTTGACAATAAAATTCAATCATATAATTAAAGTGGATAATCATGATTCTATATATATATATATATATATATATATAATATAATATGTATCATATATATATATATTATATATTAATTATATCTACGTTCATGAAGATTATTAATTCGAATAATGGAAGACAGTTCTAATGATAAAAAACATACTATTGTAGAACATAGATCTCTCAGTTAAGTTTGACAATAAATTCAATCATATAGATTAAAGTTGATTAATCATATTATATATATATGATATACGTAAATATTATATAATATATAATGATATATATAATATATATAATATATATATCTATATCTATGCGTAAGTAAAACGAAAAAGGTTATAAGAAATGTGATGAAAAGATTTATTTTTGCTAACTTTAAGTTATGAAAATTTACTTCTTTTATGGCCTTAGCAATAATTTTATGTCGATTCCATATGCCACTTGTCTTAAACTGTTTATGGCAAATTTATAGTCCATCTCACAGATGCGCTGAATTCAGTCCAGGAAAGGAGGAGAGACTCAAGTGATCATGTTTAATCACTTGATTATTTTTAGAACGGGTTTTTGTTTTATCGTCCCTTTCATCATTTTCTAATGATACTTATACTGTATTTGCTCATGTTTTGTTACCTGTAAATAACATATAACTCACATCAAAAAAATCAATAGTTTTTTTCCCCTTTTGGGTAATGTTTAAATATGCCTTGCTAATATATCATCTGTTTGTAAACAATTTAGTATTCCCTGAAGTGGTGCCCCAAGTATATTTCTATTGTAAATGAACGCTTTTAAACAAGTTGTACTTAATATTGAGCGCGTGTGTTTCAACTTTTTTCCCAGATAAAGAGAGTATGGTTGATATAAAATAAACATCGACTAATTATTTCTGAGAATTAGTAATATAATATACTATAATAATAATAATAATAATAACATACTAGTTCAATCAATAATAAGAAGAAGAAGAAGAAGAAGAAGAAAAAAGATGAAGAAGAGAAGAGAAGAAAAGAGTGAATATAATCAATAATAATAATTGAATGTTTTATTGGCATAAATACAGAATTATGAATTTCATACCTAGAGACATAATACAAATACATGCAAAGTAATATTAAAAAACTAATAAAAATACGGTTTGATATAAGATATACCTGTAACAACCTAGCATACACACAAATCCTGAAAGTGCGGCAAAAGGGGACAGAAGAGAAAATTAGTAGATCTATTTATGGAATTATTGGTCCCCATATTAGAGAAAGGCAACACATACCGAACTCCACAACTCATTTGTTGATAATAATGCGTGAAAAGCCTTATAAAGTCCCATATGTCATGACAAAAACTTATACCTGCCTCGCCCCGTTCGTCATTTTGATTAGTGTCGGATGGTGACGAAAATATCGTTGTGATATGTAAGGAGGAAAAGTGCGTATATATATTATATATATATATATATATATATTATTAATATATCTATATATTATATATATATATATTCTCCTGGAGATATTATACACTCGAAATCTGCATAATTTACTTCGCGTCCGAAATAATAAGGAAACTTGGAAATATAAATCGCACTTATTGATAACAGGGCTGTAAATTGCAATGCTTTCATTTAATCATGTATGATTATGACAGCTTTTAAGTGATAAATTTTTTTTTAATCACTGACTTACAAGGTTATTGCATAATGGTTTCGGAATGAATCATGAAAAAGGAAAACTTTTCAGATTATAAAATCCAATTCACAGAATCGGACTTTATAAATCAAGTTCTGTGAATTGGATTTTGTAAGAGCATCTATATGTTGCATCTCCCCTCCTACGTCCAAAAATGGGGTCAGTAAAAAGCAATCATAAAATTTATCTGCTTCATAAAATGTTAGTGAGAAACAGAAATATTAAAAAGAAATTAGTAAAAAAAAATCTTGAATTTTATCTAATTCAGAAAAATTTTTGATATCAAAACCGAAACGGTGACTCCAACATTAATGAGATGATTTATTTACTCTTATCGCAATTATATGCCAAGATTATCTATTTAATCGCTGCTCATATTTTAGCAATTACGTCCTCGTTTTTTTCCAACGGGAACTTGATCATTTGTTGATTTACTTTGTTAATTAATTTTCCATTGGGCAGAAATGAGATTAAAGCTAGCAATCGTCATTCATGAATATGTCGGCGCACTTAATCTAAACGGATACAAGCCTGGATTACGACCGAGGGATTTTTGACTGGTGTACATATATATATATATATATATATATATATATATATATATATATATATATATATAGATATATATATATATATATATATATTATATATATATAGATATATGTATATATATATGTATATATATATATATGATATATATATATATATATATATATATATATATATATATATATATATATATATATATATATTAATTCATTGATTTATCAAATTATTTTCTCTTTTATACTAACTAATCTCTTCTTTTCGTATTACTTATACCTTCTGTTACTTCTTTCAATGAAACACCATATTCAGTGGAAGCTTGAATTTAAAGTTAATGTTTCCATTAGGTTTGTTCCACACTAATAAGGTTCCTCTTCTTCTAATAATACTAATAATAATAATAATAATAATAATAATAATAATAATAATAATAATAATAATACCGAGGTGTGATAGGAAACGATCAGGCAAAGATCCTCTGGGACTATGGTATCAGAACGGATAGGGTGATACGTGCAAATAGACCAGACGTGACGTTGATTGACAAAGTCAAGAAGAAAGTATCACTCATTGATGTCGCAATACCATGGGACACCAGAGTTGAAGAGAAAGAAAGGGATATGCCAGTGGAAATTGTACCCATAATCATAGGAACACTAGGCACTATCCCAAGATCCATTAAAAGGAATCTAGAAAAAACTAGAGGCTGAAGTAGCTCCAGGACTCAAGCAGAAGAGTGTGATCCTAGAAACGGCAAGCATAGTAAGAAAAGTGATGGCAGGATGCAACCCGAAAACAAACCCCACACTATTAAATACCACCCAGTCGAATTGGAGGGACTGTGATAAAGCAAAAAAAAAAAAAAATAATAATAATATTAACATGTACATGACAATATTCATTCAAATCAGCATTAAAAACGTAAGAAAAATCTAGAAAAAATACGAGTCAGATATCTGGCAAGATTCTTCTTCAGGACTAAGCAGTTACAGAAGGAAAACTTCGAAAGGCCAACTTGGCTTGGATCTGTCAGTCCCCAGCCTCTGTTCGTACTCAAGTTTGATGTGAACGAGAAAACTTTTTTGTAAATTTTGTTCAAGCTTCTTGTGTTTGTCTGATGTGTTAAAATAACTGCCTTGCTTATTGGAAGATTTGCTGTAAAATGGGAAATACACTTCCACAATCACAACCACGAACACACACGCATACATAAATGTACTTTAAGGAATGTAATGAATAATAAGATTTAAACATTGCATTCTGTTGCTATTATTCATAAATAGATTAAATATAAATTCACGTCATTGAATATGCTAATACTTTTTTTTATAAACATCAAATTTCCACTATGGAATAAAACTGAGCTGAATGATACATAAGTAATCATATGGTAACCTACTTTATGTATATTTTTCAAGTGTTTTTTGGCTAATAAGGAACCAAATTATTGTTATGACAAAATGCGTTGAATATTTACAATTTTCAGTCCATATGCAAATATATTATCCTTTTGATTATGGGGTCTACATTCTATCACAAGCGGTATTGACATCTCTACCAAACATCTATAAACATCATACACACCAATTTAATAGATATCTATTTGAGTGTGAACAGAAAAAAAACTTGACTTGTTTATCAAAGCGATCTTTCCAAATAATACAAAAAAAAATAGTTTTCTATATAATGAGGTGTTAACATTTTTTACTTATGACAACTATAAACGTAACATATATCAAAATATAGATATTTGTTTGTGTGTGAAAAGACAAAATAGAAAAAGATATTACCTAAAGGAATCAACAATCATTCGCCAAATAATTATTATAATAAAAATGTAATCCACAAATTTTTTTCGAATCATCCAATGAAAATCTAGCAAACGAAGAAGTCAAAGCAAAGTCAAGATAACTAGTGTCACCTAAATCAGGAATCATTCGATATAAAACCACTAAAGGCGACGCCACTGAACCCAAAAAGAAAATATCTTGCAGGAAGCTCATAATAGGCTCCTGGGAAGTCGAAATAAGTGCGTCCAACCACTCCCTGGGCCATTGTGTACCTTGTTAGAGACGGGGAAATCCTTTTCGTTGCGTATTGAGACTCAGATATCATTCTGAAAGGTGGGAAATTTTCTTCCCTTTTAGCCTGCGCATGCACGTTGGTGAAATATTTTTTCCATCTTTAGGTGTGAGGTTATTTCCTTAGTGTGTATGCGTCTATTGCCAGACGACGTTAGATTGTAATTTATTTGCTAATTATAAAGTTTTTTTATTTTAACTTTATCTTTCTTGGGACATTTTTGTAGTAAAGTGATATAGTTAAATTTTCATGAATACTTTCTTTTTACGTAACTTTTCCTTATTTTGAGAGTTATTTTTGTTGCGCAAATTATTTTATTTAATTAAATTGTTTCAATTTGCTTTTCTATTCATTGGCAGTATTTAATTCTATCTTAATACAATGCTTACAGAATCAATGAAATAATTAATCATTCTATAATTAGGTTTTAACCAAGAGGTGGGCAAAGGTATTTCGAATATAAAATTATTATTATATTATTATTTTTTTTTTTTTTTTTTTTGTGCTCTATCACGTCCTCCAATTCGACTGGGTGGTATTTATAGTGTGGGGTTCCGGGTTGCATCCTGCCTCCTTAGGAGTCCATCACTTTTCTTACTATGTGTGCCGTTTCTAGGATCACACTCTTCTGCATGAGTCCTGGAGCTACTTCAGCCTCTAGTTTTTCTAGATTCCTTTTCAGGGATCTTGGGATCGTGCCTAGTGCTCCTATGATTATGGGTACGATTTCCACTGGCATATCCCATATCCTTCTTATTTCTATTTTCAGATCTTGATACTTATCCATTTTTTCTCTCTTTCTCTTCAACTATGGTGTCCCATGGTATTGCGACATCAATGAGTGATACTTTCTTCTCGACTTTGTCAATCAATGTCACGTCTGGTCTGTTTGCACGTATCACCCTATCCGTTCTGATACCATAGTCCCAGAGGATCTTTGCCTGATCGTTTTCTATCACTCCTTCAGGTTGGTGCTCGTACCACTTATTACTGCAAGGTAGCTGATGTTTCTTGCACAGGCCTCCAGTGGAGGGCTTTTGCCACTGAATCATGCCTCTTTTTGTACTGGTTCTGTGCAAGTGCCGGGCATTCACTTGCTATGTGGTTTATGGTTCATTTTTCGTATTGCATTTCCTACATATGGGAGAGATGTTATTTCCGTCTATCGCACTTTGAACATATCTGGTTCTTAGGGCCTGATCTTGTGCCGCTGTTATCATTCCTTCAGTTTCCTTCTTGAGCTCTCCCCTCTGTAGCTATTGCCAATTGTCATCGCTGGCTAATTCTTTAGTCTGTCTCATGTATTGTCCGTGCATTGGTTGGTTGTGCCAGTCCTCTGTTCTTCCTGTCTTTCTCCTGTCTCTGTATATGTCTGGGTCTTCGTCTACTTTTATTAGTCCTTCTTCCCATGCACTCTTTAGCCACTCGTCTTCACTGGTTTTCAGATATTGCCCCAGTGCTCTGTTTTCGATGTTGACGCAGTCTCTATACTTAGTAGTCCTCCTCCTCCTCCTTTCGTGTTATGTATAGTCTGTCCGTATTTGCTCTTGGGTTGGGTGTGCTATGTGTATGTATTTGTTTCATTTGTGGTTTTCTGATCAATGCTGCGGAGTTCTGCCTTCGTCCATTCCACTATTCCTGCGCTGTATCTGATTACTGGCACTGCCCATGTGTTTATGGCTTTTATCATATTTCCGGCGCTTGAGTTTTGACTTGAGTATCGCCTTGAGTCTCTGCATATATTCTTTCCTGATCGTGTCCTTCATCTCTTGGTGTTTTTATATCTCCTTCCCACCTTATTCCCAGGTTATTTGTATCCTGTCTCATCTATGTGTTTGATGTTGCTCCCATCTGGTAGCTTTATCCCTTCAGTTCTCGTTTACTTTGCCTTTTTGTATGTTGACTAAGGCGCATTTTCTATTCCAAACTCCATCCTGATGTCCCCAGATACAATCCTTATTGTCTGGATTAGGGTATCTAATTCCTTGATGCTCTTACCATACAGCTTGATGTCGTCCATGAACATCAGATGGTTTGATTTTGTTGCTCTCTTCGAGTGGTACCCGGCATCCATCTTCTGTAGTACTTTTGTCATGGGAACTCATGGCTACTACAAGAGTAGTGGGGACAGTAAGTCGCCCTGGAAGATCCCTCTCCTGATATTAACCTCTGCTAGTCTTATTCCAGAGCTTGTAAGTATTGTATTCCAGTTGCGCATTGTATTTTTGAGGAAGTGATGGTATTTTCCTCTGCCCCATATATTTTCAGGCATTCTATTAGCCATGTGTGTGGTATCATGTCGAAGGCTTTCCTTATAGTCTATCCATGCCATGCTTAGGTTGGTTTTCCTTCTTCCTACTGTTCTTCATTACCATTTTTGTCTATCAGGAGCTGGTCTTTTGTGCCCCTACACTTCCTTCTGCAGCCTTTCTGTTGGTGGGGGATGGTGTTTTGTCTCCTCTAGGTAGTTGTATAGCCTTTCACTGATGATACCTGTTAGTAAACTTCCACATTATTGGTAGGCAGGTGATAGGCCTGTAGTTACTGGCTATATTTCCCCTTACTCTTGTCTTTTTTGTACTAAGGATGTTCTTCCTGTGGTCATCCATTTGGGTGCTTGGTGATTTGAGATACAATGCTGGAGTTGTTTCTGCTATTCGGGGTGTGAGGGCCTTGAAGTTTTTTGAGCCAGTATCCATGGACTTCATCGGGACCTGGGGCTTTCCAGTTTGGCATTTTTCTTTAGTTGGTGTCTGACTGTGTCTGTCGTGATGTCTTTGAATCTTTGTTTTATTCTCCCTGTTTCTTCTTCCTTGACTTCCTGGAGCCATGTTGCATGTTTGTTGTGTGATACCGGATTGCTCCATATGTTTTCCCATAGTCTCTTACTTGGTTCGGCTTCAGGAATTTCTGGGTGGTTGTTCTCCTCTTAGTTGGCTGTATAGTCTTTTCTGGTTGGTTCCGAATAGTTTGTTCTGTTTGGTATCCCTTATTCCTGTTCATGTACCGTTGGATCTTGTGTGCTTTGGCCTTGAGCCTCTGTTTTTACATCTTCAATTGTGTTGTTTAGTCCCCTCTCTTGTACTTTTGTATTTCTCGTTGAGTTCCTCCCTTGTTTTCTTGCTTCTTAGCATTTTTTCTGCCATCTCTTTCAGTTACTCAAGTCAGATCTCATCACCATGATTTGCTTTTCCAGGCGCCTTTTCCAAGGAGGTTGCTGTTTTGGTTTCTGTTGGGTTGGTTGTGACGGTGGTGTGGTTGTTGAATCCCCATCAGTTCTGCTACTAATCTTGCTCCTGCATATGTCAAGTATTTGTTTCTGTGATACTGGTGGTGTGTATTAGGCCCATTATTTCATTGACATCACTTGTTTTCTCCTTTAATTTCTTGTGTTGTAGCTTTCATGGAGGGGATCTTTGTTCACTCTGTATCTAGCTCCATCCATTGTCTAATCTTTTCTACCCATTCCGTCCTCTCTGTTACTTCGTCGGTGTTTCTTCGTGTGTCGTTGTTTGATACTTCATCCTCCCTGTCGTCTTCTGTGGCATCGTCTCTCAGTTCGTCTTCGTGTAATTCGTTGTCGTGTGACATTTCCCTTTCCAGTTCTTCTCTTTCTGTTGGGGAGAGCCAGTCTTTTTCTTTATGTTCCTTACTTGGTCTGCCAGCCTCTGCTCTGTTTGGGGGGTGTTATTCCTCTCATTCCAGATGTTGATCATCTTCTTCTATATCTCTCTCCGTCGGGTTGCTTCTGATGTAGCATCTCCATATTTCCTTATTTTCTTCTCTTGTCCATTTCTTCCTTTTTGCCTCTATAGCTCCAATCTCAGGCTGTTGATTACTGTCGTTGTGGTGATCAGTTGCTGGATGACGACCTCCAAGTACCTGACCGTCTTCCCCTACAATTATTATTATTATTATTTTATTTATTCATTATTATTGGTTATTATTATTATTATTATTATTATTATTGATTTAGAATAGTAAATTCAAAATATGTGTAATCTAAAACAAATTTTTTCTTTTTTCTTCAGATTTCATGTAATACATATCTTCCCACTTTAAATCTAGTTTAATTTTTTTGTTTCTATTTGAGAATATCTGTTACTTGCCGGTCAATCTTTGTACTTTCATGCCCAGATGCTCTTCCATGTTCCCACCTTCATACCAATCCGTGTAAAATGCTCACTCTTTTCCCTCTTTACTTTTCTTCATTTTTTTTAATAATTTATTTAGTTCAGTTGAAACGATTTTTTTTTGAATGGAAGGTTATATCATGTTTTTGGGAATTTGGATTTGGATTTATGGGGAATGTTTTTCATTTTTTTTTTCTGCGTGTGAATCTGGATGTTATTGAAACAATAGAAATGTCCTGATAATGAAATTAATCTGTGTGTGTGTGTGTGAACAGGAAATAGTATTTTGTTTTGGCCTTAGCAAATAACTTTATTCTCCAGAACTCGAGAGAGAAAATGTAAACTAAATATTTGCTGGATATTCTGACCTGTCCCTTTACCTTCATCAATGACAGGCCTTCAAAAGGACCGCACCATTAGTACCGGACTGTTGAAGAAAAGGGTTTAAAAAATAATGAATTATTTCCTTGACTGGCTCAATGGAAGGCGAGCTTGCTGACAGAGAATAAAGATGCTTTCTACACACAGAGACCTCATTACGTGACTCAGAGAGGAAACAAGAAGAATGATATGGAATTGTAGAAGCCGTGAGATGTATGAGAGGAAAACTTGTAGAAGCAAAGAAATAAGAGGGAGATCAAAAATAACAAGAATCTCATCAAGGTTCAGATGAAATGAGGGCAGAGTAATTCATGACATCGAAGACAGATAGACAGGAAACCAGAATTAAATATGAAACATAATAGATTGAATGATAAAGAAACCGAGATAGGAGAATAGCTCAAGACTGGAAGGGAATATATTATTGAGGACAATGGTCAAGCGCTTGGACCTATAATGAGGCCATTCAACACTGGAAATTTAATTGAGAATAAAAAGGTTTTAAATGTGCAAGAAGAGGAAAACCTCGCAGTTGTACTATGAAGCAATTGTTAGAGAGAGTGGAAAGAAAGATGGAAAAAATAGAATATGAAAGGAAGTACATTAAGAGGAATAAAGGGAGTTGCAGCAATGGCCATCTGTTGGGGAATCTTGGGGCTACTTGACGAAGCTCAAATAATTTTCGTCTGTGGTGGATACAGTGTCCTTAGGGGTTGGGGAATGCCACTCCCCCCCCAAAAAAAAAACAAAAAAAAAAAAAAAAAACCCCCCCCATATATATATATATATATATATATATATATATATATATATATATATATATATATATATATATATATATATATATATATATGTGTGTGTGTGTGTGTGTGTGTGTGTGTGTGTATACACGCACACACATACACACACACACACACACACACACATATATATATATATATATATATATATCATAATATATATATATATATATATATATATATATATATATATATATATATATATATATATATATATATATATATATATATATATATATAGAATGAAGCAGAGGAATGGTGGAGGCATAATGCATCAGTGATTAGAAGACATGGAAAGGAGATACTAGGGGAAACATCTGGCATAGTATGGGAGGCAAAGAATGAGATTTGAAGAGTCACAGCTGCAGGAGGGACAGAGAAAGATTAAGGAAAGAAACAAAGAAGTAAAAAGGGTGGTAGCTCAAGCTAAGGCAAGGGCATATGAAGAGGTTTATAATGAACTGGAAACCATGGAAAAGGTTGAGTAAAATGCTCAAACTGTCAAAAGTAAGAAATAAAAGAACAAAGGACATCACCCATATTAAGCAAATGAAAGATAGGAATGGTACGGTCATAAAAAAGGGAAGAAGACATCCTGAAAAGATGGAAAGAGTACTTCGAACAACTGCTAAATGGAGAAAATGAAAGACTTGTAAGAGAGGATGGACAAGTAAACATGGGAATGGTAATTGGGGATATCTAGGGATGAAGTGATACGAGCCTTAAAAAGCATGAGGAATGGGAAGGCAACAGGACCTGACTTAATCCCAGTCGAAGTTTGGAAAGCCTTAGGAGAGGAAGGGGTAGACATCTTGTATGATCTGATGGTAAAATATTCGAACAGGAAAGATACCAGAAGAATGGCTGGGAAAGCATATTGATACCTATATTTAAAGGTAAAGGTGATGTCCAGGAATGCAGTAATATAGAGGTATAAAACTAATATCTCACAGTTGAAGATTTTGGAAAGAATAATAGATAGCAGGCTGAGAGA
>NC_087200.1:219420024-219422524 GCF_015104395.2 Macrobrachium nipponense
CCCTTATTATTCCAAACCTTCGGGTGAAAAGTATATATAAAGAAAAATATTATTTGTTACAGACATTAATAAGACAATGTGACGATTATAATTCATACAATTGGCGAATGTTACCAGGAGATGAGTAGATAGATAAAGATAAAGAGAGAGAGAGAAGAGAGAGAGAGAGAGAGAGAGAGAGAGAGAGAGAGAGAGTAATATTTTCTTTATATAGAAATTTAAATCAATTTTTTTAACTTATGTAAATTAATCGTGATATTTATCTCAAGATTACGGATATTTTATAAAAAATAAAAACGAACAATGACGGAAGGTGAAGCGTGTCTATTTTGGCGTAAAAAAAAAACGAAACAATTTCCATACTTATGGTTTCCAATTCACCCATGGCTTTATTAGATTAAAGTAAATTCATTATAATTTAATTATGAGTTGTTAATACTTTTCCAACCTTTTTGATCTTTTCTAGTTTTAAGTTTATTGATAAGCTAGTGGTCGTTTTTCGTATATTTAAGCTTTTCTTAGTTTGATGAACTCTGTAAGGGAGTCATATGACTTCGCAGTTTTGCTTTGTTTACCACCTTCTCCCCCGGTATTAGTTTTAGGTTGATCTTTTAAAGATCTTAAGGTTGGTTTTCCATTGTTTTTTTATATATTCATTTTGAAGCTTTGGAATCTGATCAAATAAAGGAGACAAAACGTGGGTGAATTTGTGATAATCTTAGAGGAAAACTTTCTAGTGCCTGGAAGTTGCTAGAGAAAATTTAGCTAGTTCTCAGGCTGCTATGAAGATTAATTATGATAAGAAAACTCGAGCACGGTCGTTTGAGCCTGGGGAATTAGCGTTTGGTGTTAGGTACTGATTCGGATAACTTCCTTGAACCAAGGTATAAGGAAAGGGGCCTTGGAAGGTGTTGAGGAAGTTATCCGATCTTAATTATGAAATAGAAGCTCCCGGGACCAAACGAAAGTGTCGAAGTTTCACATTAACAGACTGAAACCTTATGTGTCTAGTAGATCTGATCCTTTGGAAACAGGGATGAATCGGTTTTCTTTGGTGGCAAAGATGCTTCCTGATGGGTCTGAGGAAATAATTAATCAAGTACCTTCAGATGCTCTATCCAAGAATGTGCATGTTTGGATGGGTTAGATGAGCATCTGAAGCATCTTGATCTAAACCAAAGAAGGGAAATGGAAGGCTTATTCGTTCTTTTTCAGATTTGGTTAGAGATTCTCCCGGATTGACCAGTTTTATTGAACATGATGTTGGTTGTAGTAGGAGAAGCTTCACCAATTAAACAAAGTCCTTATAGACTAAATCCCACTAAAATGGATATAGTCAATAAGGAAACAGAATATATGCTGAAGCATGATTTAATACAACCTTCTGTTAGTGTTGGTGAAGAATCAGATGACAGTATCGGATGTGTGTGGATTTACGTAAAGTTTAATACACAATACTAAAAATGATTCCTTTCCTTTTCCTAGAATTGACGACTGCATAGACCGCATTGGTTTCAGCAAAGTATTACAAAGTTGGATTTGCTCAAGGGCTACTGGCAAGTTCCTTTGTCGGATCGAGCAAGAGAAATTTCAGCATTTGTCACCCTATTCGGCTTGTATGAATGCAAGGTCATGCCTTTTGGGATGAGGAATGCTGCTTGTACTTTTCAAAGATTAATGAACCGTGTGGTCTGTGGATTAGAAGGTACCGAGATCTACATAGATGATCTTGTTGTCCACAGTAATGATTGGAAAACAAAATCATTTACTCAGTTACGTAATGTTTTGAAGCTCTCCGTGCTGCGGATTTAGTCATTAAACCTCGCTAAATGCGAATTTGGTAAGGCTAAAGTTGTGTATCTGGGTCATGAGGTTGGTCTGGGTCATATAACCCCGAAAAAACAGGCCTAATGTCGAGGCTATTACTAATCTAAAAGAGACCGTGCCAATGTCCGAGAAGTTCGAAGGGTGCTAGGTATGACGGGATACTATAGGAGGTTCGTTAGGAACTTTTCTGACATTGCTCGTCCTTGAATGATCTTTTTGCTAAAAAATAGGAAATTTATTTGGACTAGTGGAGTGTGAAGAAGCATTCATTAAAATTAAGACTATTCTTATGTCTAAACCAATTTTGATTTCTCCGAATTTTCAAGCTCCCGTTTATAATTGCTGTTGACGCTAGCGATGTAGGCATTGGAGGCGTTCTCTTCAAAAGGGTGAGGACGAGGAGGTGTACCCAATATCCTACTACAGCAAAAAGTTGTTAACGGCAGAGCGTAAGTATTCAACTATTGAGAAAGAGGCTCTCGCCCTGATCCGTACCATATCTCATTTTAAACGTACTTAACTAATCTTCTTTTCAGTGGAGGTATGGACGGATCATAATCCGTTAGTGTTTATTGAACGGATGAAGGGGTCTAACCAAAGGATTTTACGTTGGGCCTTGCAAACTGCAAGAGCTCAACTTGGTAATTAAACATATTAAAGGATCTGATAATAA